>NW_027174586.1:0-300000 GCF_000390325.3 Nicotiana tomentosiformis
GGGTTACATGTTCTGCAAACTCAGCCAGTGCTTGAGAAGCAGAGGTAGCATCCTTAAATTTCATGTTACAATTCTGCCTGCCAACAGAAAAATTACCATTACCATCTCCAAGAAATGATTGCCCATGTTCCAACCTTTCATCTTTGAAACCTCAAAGGCATGAACCACCATCATCAACACAATATTGCCTTGAAAGTCCTACCACAGCTCTGGCAGCTAGGCTTGCATGTTCTGCAAACTCAGCCGCAGCATGATCAGCAGAGGTAGCATCCTTAAATTTCATGTTCCAATTCTGCCTGCCAACAGAAAAATGACCATTTCCATCTCCAGGAAATGATTGCCCATGTTCCAACCTTTCATCCTTGAAACCTAATTGGCATGAACCACCATCATCAAAACAATATTGCCATGAAAGTTCTCCAATGGCTCTGGCAATTAGGCTTGCATGTTCTGCAAACTCAGCCGCTGCTTGAGCAGCAGAGGTAGCATCCTTAAATTTCATGTTCCAATTCTGCCTGCCAACAGAAAAATTACCATCTCCAGGAAATGATTACCTATGTTCCAACCTTTCATCCTTGAAACCTAAGTGGTATGAACCACCATCATCAATACAATATTGCCTTGAATGTTCCACAACGGCTCTGGCAGCTAGGCTTGCATGTTCTGCAAACTCAGCCGTTGCTTGAGCAGCAGATGTAGCATCCTTAAATTTCATGTTTCAATTCTTCCTGCCAACAGAAAAATTACCATTACCATCTCCAGGAAATGATTGCCCATGTTCCAACCTTTCATCCTTGAAACCTCAAAGGCATGAACCACCATCATCAACACAATATTGCCTTGAAAGTCCTACCACAGCTCTGGCAGCTAGGCTTGCATGTTTTGCAAACTCAGCCGCAGCATGAGCAGCAGAGGTAGCATCCTTAAATTTCATGTTCCAATTCTGCCTGCCAACAGAAAAATGACCATTTACATCTCCAGGAAATGATTGCCCATGTTCAAACCTTTCATCCTTGAAACCTAATTGGCATGAACAACCATCATCAACACAATATTGCCATGAAAGTTCTCCAACGGCTTTGGTAGTTAGGCTTGCATGTTCTGCAAACTCAGCCGCTGCTTGAGCAGTAGATGTAGCATCCTTAAATTTCATGTTCCAATTCTGCGTGCCAACAGAAAAAATACCATCTCCAGGAAATGATTGCCCATGTTCCAACCTTTCATCCTTGAAACCTAAATGGCATGAACCACCATCATCAACACAATATTGCCTTGAAAGTTCTACAACAGCTCTGGCAGCTAGGGTTGCATGTTCTGCAAAGTCGGCTGCTGCTTGAGCAGCAGAGGTAGCATCCTTAAATTTCATGTTCCAATTCTGCCTGCCAATAGAAAAATTAAAATCTCCAGGAAATGATTGCCCATATTCCAACATTTCATCCTTGAAACCCAAGTGGCATGAACCACCATCATCAACACAATATTGCCTTGAAAGTCCTACAATAGCTCTAGCAGCTAGGCTTATATGTTCTACAAACTCAGCCGC
Organism: Nicotiana tomentosiformis; assembly: GCF_000390325.3. Classification (NCBI taxonomy): domain Eukaryota; kingdom Viridiplantae; phylum Streptophyta; class Magnoliopsida; order Solanales; family Solanaceae; genus Nicotiana; species Nicotiana tomentosiformis. The sequence continues at coordinate 1,544 of NW_027174586.1, forward strand.
TACTTGAGCAGCAGAGGTATCATCCTTAAATTTCATGTTCCAATTCTGCCTGCCAAAAGAAAAATTAACAATACCATCTCCAGGAAATGATTGCCCATGTTCAAACCTTTCATCCTTGAAACCTAAGTGGAATGAACTACCATCATCAACACAATATTGCCTTGAAAGTTCTACAACAGCTCTAGCACCTAGGTTTACATGTTCTGGAAAGTCAGCCGCTGCTTGAGAAGCAGAGGTAGCATCCTTAAATTTCATGTTCCAATTATGCCTGCCAACAGAAAAATTACCATTACCATTTCCAGGAAATGATTGCCCATGTTCCAACCTTTCATCCTTTAAACCTAAGTGGCATGAACCACCATCATCAACATAATATTGCCTAGAAAGTTCTACAACAGCTCTGGCAGCTAGGCTTGCATATTCTGCAAACTCAGCCCCTGCTTGAGCAGCAGAGGTAGCATCCTTAAATTTCATGTTCCAATTCTTCCTGCCAACAGAAAAATTACCATTACCATCTCCAGGAAATGATTGACCATGTTCCATCTTTTCATCCTTGAAAGCTCAATAGCATGAACCACCATCATCAACACAATATTGCCTTGAAAGTCCTACCACAGCTCTGGCAGCTAGGCTTGCATATTCTGAAAACTCAGCCGCAACATGAGCAGTAGAGGTAGCATCCTTAAATTTCATGTTCCAATTCTTCCTGCCAACAGAACAATTACCATTACCATCTCCAGGAAATGATTGCCCATGTTCCATCCTTTAATCCTTGAAACCTCAATGGCATGAACCACCATCATCAACACAATATTGCCTTGAAAGTCCTACCACAGCTCTGGCAGCTAGGCTTGCATGTTCTGAAAACTCAGCCGCAATATGAGCAGCAGAGGTAGCATCCTTAAATTTCATGTTCTAATTCTTCCTGCCAACAGAAAAATTACCATTACCATCTCCAGGAAATGATTGCCCATGTTCCAACCTTTCATCCTTGAAACCTAAGTGGCATGAACCACCATCATCAACACAATATTGCCTTGAAAGTTCTACAACAGCTCTGGCAGCTAGGCTTGCATGTTCTGCAAATTCAGCCGCTGCTTGAGCAGCAGATGTAGCATCCTTAAATTTCATGTTCCAATTCTTCCTGCCAACAGAAAAATTACCATTACCATCTCCAGGAAATGATTGCCCATGTTCCAACCTTTCATCCTTGAAACCTAAGTGGCATAAACCACCATCATCAACACAATATTGCCTTGAAAGTTCTACAACAGCTCTGGCAACTAGGGTTACATGTTCTGCAAACTCAGCCAGTGCTTGAGAAGCAGAGGTAGCATCCTTAAATTTCATGTTACAATTCTGCCTGCCAACAGAAAAATTACCATTACCATCTCCAAGAAATGATTGCCCATGTTCCAACCTTTCATCTTTGAAACCTCAAAGGCATGAACCACCATCATCAACACAATATTGCCTTGAAAGTCCTACCACAGCTCTGGCAGCTAGGCTTGCATGTTCTGCAAACTCAGCCGCAGCATGATCAGCAGAGGTAGCATCCTTAAATTTCATGTTCCAATTCTGCCTGCCAACAGAAAAATGACCATTTCCATCTCCAGGAAATGATTGCCCATGTTCCAACCTTTCATCCTTGAAACCTTATTGGCATGAACCACCATCATCAAAACAATATTGCCATGAAAGTTCTCCAATGGCTCTGGCAATTAGGCTTGCATGTTCTGCAAACTCAGCCGCTGCTTGAGCAGCAGAGGTAGCATCCTTAAATTTCATGTTCCAATTCTGCCTGCCAACAGAAAAATTACCATCTCCAGGAAATGATTACCTATGTTCCAACCTTTCATCCTTGAAACCTAAGTGGTATGAACCACCATCATCAATACAATATTGCCTTGAATGTTCCACAACGGCTCTGGCAGCTAGGCTTGCATGTTCTGCAAACTTAGCCGTTGCTTGAGCAGCAGATGTAGCATCCTTAAATTTCATGTTTCAATTCTTCCTGCCAACAGAAAAATTACCATTACCATCTCCAGGAAATGATTGCCCATGTTCCAACCTTTCATCCTTGAAACCTCAAAGGCATGAACCACCATCATCAACACAATATTGCCTTGAAAGTCCTACCACAGCTCTGGCAGCTAGGCTTGCATGTTTTGCAAACTCAGCCGCAGCATGAGCAGCAGAGGTAGCATCCTTAAATTTCATGTTCCAATTCTGCCTGCCAACAGAAAAATGACCATTTACATCTCCAGGAAATGATTGCCCATGTTCAAACCTTTCATCCTTGAAACCTAATTGGCATGAACAACCATCATCAACACAATATTTCCATGAAAGTTCTCCAACGGCTTTGGTAGTTAGGCTTGCATGTTCTGCAAACTCAGCCGCTGCTTGAGCAGTAGATGTAGCATCCTTAAATTTCATGTTCCAATTCTGCGTGCCAACAGAAAAAATACCATCTCCAGGAAATGATTGCCCATGTTCCAACCTTTCATCCTTGAAACCTAAATGGCATGAACCACCATCATCAACACAATATTGCCTTGAAAGTTCTACAACAGCTCTGGCAGCTAGGGTTGCATGTTCTGCAAAGTCGGCTGCTGCTTGAGCAGCAGAGGTAGCATCCTTAAATTTCATGTTCCAATTCTGCCTGCCAATAGAAAAATTAAAATCTCCAGGAAATGATTGCCCATATTCCAACATTTCATCCTTGAAACCCAAGTGGCATGAACCACCATCATCAACACAATATTGCCTTGAAAGTCCTACAATAGCTCTAGCAGCTAGGCTTATATGTTCTACAAACTCAGCCGCTACTTGAGCAGCAGAGGTATCATCCTTAAATTTCATGTTCCAATTCTGCCTGCCAACAGAAAAATTAACAATACCATCTCCAGGAAATGATTGCCCATGTTCAAACCTTTCATCCTTGAAACCTAAGTGGAATGAACTACCATCATCAACACAATATTGCCTTGAAAGTTCTACAACAGCTCTAGCACCTAGGTTTACATGTTCTGGAAAGTCAGCCGCTGCTTGAGAAGCAGAGGTAGCATCCTTAAATTTCATGTTCCAATTATGCCTGCCAACAGAAAAATTACCATTACCATTTCCAGGAAATGATTGCCCATGTTCCAACCTTTCATCCTTTAAACCTAAGTGGCATGAACCACCATCATCAACATAATATTGCCTAGAAAGTTCTACAACAGCTCTGGCAGCTAGGCTTGCATATTCTGCAAACTCAGCCCCTGCTTGAGCAGCAGAGGTAGCATCCTTAAATTTCATGTTCCAATTCTTCCTGCCAACAGAAAAATTACCATTACCATCTCCAGGAAATGATTGACCATGTTCCATCCTTTCATCCTTGAAAGCTCAATAGCATGAACCACCATCATCAACACAATATTGCCTTGAAAGTCCTACCACAGCTCTGGCAGCTAGGCTTGCATATTCTGAAAACTCAGCCGCAACATGAGCAGTAGAGGTAGCATCCTTAAATTTCATGTTCCAATTCTTCCTGCCAACAGAACAATTACCATTACCATCTCCAGGAAATGATTGCCCATGTTCCATCCTTTAATCCTTGAAACCTCAATGGCATGAACCACCATCATCAACACAATATTGCCTTGAAAGTCCTACCACAGCTCTGGCAGCTAGGCTTGCATGTTCTGAAAACTCAGCCGCAATATGAGCAGCAGAGGTAGCATCCTTAAATTTCATGTTCTAATTCTTCCTGCCAACAGAAAAATTACCATTACCATCTCCAGGAAATGATTGCCCATGTTCCAACCTTTCATCCTTGAAACCTAAGTGGCATGAACCACCATCATCAACACAATATTGCCTTGAAAGTTCTACAACAGCTCTGGCAGCTAGGCTTGCATGTTCTGCAAATTCAGCCGCTGCTTGAGCAGCAGATGTAGCATCCTTAAATTTCATGTTCCAATTCTTCCTGCCAACAGAAAAATTACCATTACCATCTCCAGGAAATGATTGCCCATGTTCCAACCTTTCATCCTTGAAACCTAAGTGGCATAAACCACCATCATCAACACAATATTGCCTTGAAAGTTCTACAACAGCTCTGGCAACTAGGGTTACATGTTCTGCAAACTCAGCCCCTGCTTGAGCAGCAGAGGTAGCATCCTTAAATTTCATGTTACAATTCTGCCTGCCAACAGAAAAATTACCATTACCATCTCCAAGAAATGATTGCCCATGTTCCAACCTTTCATCTTTGAAACCTCAAAGGCATGAACCACCATCATCAACACAATATTGCCTTGAAAGTCCTACACAGCTCTGGCAGCTAGGCTTGCATGTTCTGCAAACTCAGCCGCAGCATGATCAGCAGAGGTAGCATCCTTAAATTTCATGTTCCAATTCTGCCTGCCAACAGAAAAATGACCATTTCCATCTCCAGGAAATGATTGCCCATGTTCCAACCTTTCATCCTTGAAACCTAATTGGCATGAACCACCATCATCAAAACAATATTGCCATGAAAGTTCTCCAATGGCTCTGGCAGTTAGGCTTGCATGTTCTGCAAACTCAGCCGCTGCTTGAGCAGCAGAGGTAGCATCCTTAAATTTCATGTTCCAATTCTGCCTGCCAACAGAACAATTACCATCTCCAGGAAATGATTACCTATGTTCCAACCTTTCATCCTTGAAACCTAAGTGGTATGAACCACCATCATCAATACAATATTGCCCTGAATGTTCCACAACGGCTCTGGCAGCTAGGCTTGCATGTTCTGCCAACTTAGCCGCTGCTTGAGCAGCAGATGTAGCATCCTTAAATTTCATGTTTCAATTCTTCCTGCCAACAGAAAAATTACAATTACCATCTTCAGGAAATGATTGCCCATGTTCCAACCTTTCATCCTTGAAACCTAAGTGGCATGAACCACCATCATCAACACAATATTGCCTTGAAAGTTCTACAACAGCTCTGGCAGCTAGGCTTGTATGTTCTGCAAACTCAGCCGCTGCTTGAGCAGCAGAGGTAGCATCCTTAAATTTCATGTTCCAATTCTGCCTGCCAATAGAAAAATTACTACTACCACATCCAGGAAATGATTGCCCATGTTCTAACCTTTCATCCTTGAAAACTAAGTGGCATGAACCGCCATCATCAACACAATATTACCTTGAAAGTTCTACTACATCTTTGACAGCTAGGCTTGCATGTTCTGCAAACTCAGCCGCTGCTTGAGCAGCAGAGGTAGCATCCTTAATTTTCATGTTCCAATTCTACCTTCCAACAGAATAATTACCATTACCATTACCATCTCCAGGAAATGATTTCCCATGTTCCAACCTTTCATCCTTGAAACCTAAGTGGCATGAACCACCATCATCAACACAGTATTGCCTTGAAAGTTCTACAACAGCTCTGGCAGCTAGGATTGCATATTATACAAACTCAGCCGCTGCTTGAGCAGCAGAGGTAGCATCCTTAAATTTCATGTTCCAATTCTGCCTGCCAACAATAACATTACCATTACCATCTCCAGGAAATGATTGCCCATGTTCCAACCTTTCATCCTTGAAACCTAAGTGGTATGAACCACCATCATCAACACAATATTTCCTTGAAATTCCTACAACAGCTCTGGCAGCTAGGCGTGCATGTTCTGCAAACTCAACTGCTGCTTGAGAAACAGAGGTAGCATGCTTAAATTTCATGTTCCAATTCTGCCTGCCAACAGAAAAATTACCATCTCTAGGAAATAATTGCCCATGTTCCAACCTTTCATCCTTGAAACCTAAGTTGCATGAACCACCATCATAAATACAATATTGCCTTGAAAGTTCTACAACAGCTCTGGCAGCTAGGCTTGCATGTTCTGCAAACTCAACCGCTGCTTGAGCAACAGATGTAGCATCCTTATATTTCATGTTCCAATTCTGCCTCCCAACAGAAAAATTACCATTACCATCTCCAGGAAATAATTGCCCATGTTCCAACCTTTCATCCTTGAAACCTAAGTGGCATGAACCACCATCATCAACACAATATTGCCTTGAAAGTTCTACAACAGCTCTGGCACCTAGGCTTTCATGTTCTGCAAAGTCAGCCGCTGCTTGAGCAACAGAGGTAGCATCATTAAATTTCATGTTCCAATTATGCCTGCCAACAGAAACATTACCATTACCATCTCCAAGAAATGATTTCACATGTTCCATCCTTTCATCCTTGACACCTAAGTGGCATGAACCACCATCATCAACACAATATTGCCTTGAAAGTTCTACAACAGCTCTGGCAGCTAGGATTGCATATTTTGCAAACTCAGCCGTTGCTTGAGCAGTAGAGGTAGCATCCATAAATTTCATGTTCCAATTCTGCCTGCCAAAAAAAACCTTACCATTACCATCTCCAGGAAATGATTGCCCATGCTCCAACCTTTCATCCTTTAAACCTAAGTGGCATGAACCACCATCATCAACACAATATTGCCTTGAAAGTCCTACAACAGCTCTGGCAGCTAGGCTTGCATGTTCTGCAAAGTCTGCCGCTGCTTGAGCAGCAGAGGTAGCATCCTTAAATTTCATGTTCCAATTCTGCATGCCAGCAGAAACATAACTATCACCATCTCCAGGAAATGATTGCCCATGATCCAAAGTTTCATCCTTGAAACCTAAGTGGTGTGAACCACCATCATCAACACAATATTGCCTTGAAATTTCTACAATAGCTCTGGCGCTAGGCTTGCATGTTCTGCAAACTCAGTCGCTTCTTGAGCAACAGAGGTAGCATCCTTAAATTTCATGTTCCAATTCTACCTGCCAACAGAAATATTACCATTACCATCTCCAGGAAATTACCTAGGTGGCATAAACCACCACCATCAACACAATATTGCCCTGAAAGTTCTACAACAGATCTTGCAACTAGGATTGCATATTCTGCAAACTCAGCCCCTGCTAGAGTAGCAGAGGTAGCATCCTTAAATTTCATGTTCCAATTCTGCCTTGTAACAAAAACATTACCATTACCATCTCTAGGAAATGATTGCCCATGTTCCAACCTTTCATCCTTGAAACCTAAGTGGCATGAACCACCATCATCAACACAATATTGCCTTGAAAGTCCTACAACAGCTCTGGCAGCTAGGCTTGCATATTCTGCAAACTCAGCCGCTGCTTGAGCACCAGAGGTAGCATCCTTAAATTTCATGTTCCAATTCTACCTGCCAACAGAAAAATTACCAATACCATCTCCAGGAAATGATTGCACATGTTCCATACTTTCATCCTTGAAAACTAAGTGGCATGAACCGCTATCATCAACACAATATTACCTTGAAAGTTCTACAACATCTTTGACAGCTAGGCTTGCATGTTCTGCAAACTCAGCCGCTGCTTGAGCAGCAGAGGTAGCATCCTTAATTTTCATGTTCCAATTCTACCTGCCAACAGAAAAATTACCATTACCATTACCATCTCCAGGAAATGATTTCCCATGTTCCAACCTTTCATCCTTGAAACCTAAGTGGCATGAACCACTCTCATCAACACAATATTGCCTTGAAAGTTCTACAACAGCTCTGGCAGCTAGGCTTGCATGTTCTGCAAAGTCAGCCGCTGCTTGAGCAGCAGAGGTAGCATCCTTAAATTTCATGTTCCAATTCTGCCTGCCAGCAGAAACATAACTATCACCATCTCCAGGAAATGATTGCCCATGTTCCAAAATTTCATCCTTGAAACCTAAGTGGTATGAACCACCATCATTATGAACCACCATCATCAACACAATATTGCCTTGAATGTTCTACAACAGCTCTGGCGCTAGGCTTGCATGTTCTGCAAACTCAGTCGCTTCTTGAGCAACAGAGGTAGCATCCTTAAATTTCATGTTCAATTCTACATGCCAACAGAAATATTACCATTACCATCTCAAGGAAATTACCTAGGTGGCATAAACCACCACTATCAACACAATATTGCCGTGAAAGTTCTACAACAGATCTTGCAGCTAGGATTGCATATTCTGCAAACTCAGCCCCTGCTTGAGTAGCAGAGATAGCATCCTCAAATTTCATGTTCCAATTCTGCCTTGTAACAAAAACATTACCATTACTATCTCCAGGAAATGATTGCCCATGTTCCAACCTTTCATCCTTGAAAACTAAGTGGAATGAACCACCATCATCTACACAATATTGCCTTGAAAGTCCTACAATAGCTCTGGCAGCTAGGCTTTCATGTTCTGCAAACTCAGCCGCTGCTTGAGTAGCAGAGGTAGCATCATTAAATTTCATTTTCCAATTCTACCTACCAACAGAAAAATTAACAATACCATCTCCAGGAAATGATTGCCCATGTTCCAACATTTCATCCTTGAAACCTAAGTGGCATGAACCACTATCATCAACACAATATTGCCTTGAAAGTTCTACAACAGCTCTGGCAGCTAGGCTTGCATGTTCTGCAAAGTCAGCCGCTGCTTGAGCAGCAGAGGTAGCATCCTTAAATTTCATGTTCCAATTCTGCCTGCCAGCAGAAACATAACTATCACCATCTCCAGGAAATGATTGCCCATGTTCCAAAATTTCATCCTTGAAACCTCAGTGGTATGAACCACCATCATTATGAACCACCATCATCAACACAATATTGCCTTGAAAGTTCTACAACAGCTCAGGCGCTAGGCTTGCATGTTATGCATACTCAGTCTCTTCTTGAGCAACAGAGGTAGCATATTTAAATTTCATGTTCTAATTCTACCTGCCAACAGAAATATTACCATTACTATCTCCAGGAAATTACCTAGGTGGCATGAACCACCACCAGCAACACAATATTGCCCTGAAAGTTCTACAACAGATCTTGCAGCTAGGATTGCATATTCTGCAAACACAGCCCCTGTTTGAGTAGCAGAGGTAGCATCCTTAAATTTCATGTTCCAATTCTGCCTTGTAACAAAAACATTACCATTACCATCTCCAGGAAATGATTGCCCATGTTCCAACCTTTCATCCTTGAAACCTAAGTGGCATGAACCACCATCATCAACACAATATTTCCTTGAAAGTCCTACAACAGCTCTGGCAGCTAGGCTTGCATGTTCTGCAAACCCAGCCGCTACTTGAGCTACACAGGAAGCATCCTTAAATTTCATGTTCCAAATCTAGCTGCCAACAAAAAAATTACCATTACCATCTCCAGGAAATGATTTCCCATGTTCCAACCTTTCATCCGTGAAACCTAAGTGGCATGAACCACCATCATCAACACAGTATTGCCTTAAAAGTTCTACAACAGCTCTAGCAGGTAGGATTGCATATTCTACAAACTCAGCCACTACTTGAGCAGCAGAGGTAGCATCCTTAAATTTCATGTTCCAATTCTGCCTTCCAACAAAAACATTACCATTACCATCTCCAGGAAATGATTGCCCATGTTCCAAACTTTCATCCTTGAAACCTAAGTGGGATGTACCACCATCATCAACATAATATTGCCTTTAAAGTCCTACAACAGCTCTGGCAGCTAGGCTTGCATGTTCTGCAAACTCAGCCGCTGCTTGAGCAGCAGAGGTAGCATCCTTAAATTTCATGTTCCAATTCTACCTGCCAGCAGAAACATAACTATCACCATCTCCAGGAAATGATTGCCCATGGTCCAATATTTCATCCTTAAAACCTAAGTGGTATGAGGCACCATCATTATGAACCACCATCATCAACACAATATTGCCTTGAAAGTTCTACAACAGCTCTGGCGCTAGGCTTGCATGTTCTGCAAACCCAGCCGCTACTTGAGCTGCACAGGAAGCATCCTTAAATTTCATGTTCCAAATCTAGCTGCCAACAAAAAAATTACCATTACCATCTCCAGGAAATGATTTCCCATGTTCCAACCTTTCATCCGTGAAACCTAAGTGGCATGAACCACCATCATCAACACAGTATTGCCTTAAAAGTTCTACAACAGCTCTAGCAGGTATGATTGCATATTCTACAAACTCAGCCACTACTTGAGCAGCAGAGGTAGCATCCTTAAATTTCATGTTCCAATTCTGCCTTCCAACAAAAACATTACCATTACCATCTCCAGGAAATGATTGCCCATGTTCCAAACTTTCATCCTTGAAACCTAAGTGGGATGTACCACCATCATCAACATAATATTGCCTTTAAAGTCCTACAACAGCTCTGGCAGCTAGGCTTGCATGTTCTGCAAACTCAGCCGCTGCTTGAGCAGCAGAGGTAGCATCCTTAAATTTCATGTTCCAATTCTACCTGCCAGCAGAAACATAACTATCACCATCTCCAGGAAATGATTGCCCATGTTCCAATATTTCATCCTTAAAACCTAAGTGGTATGAGGCACCATCATTATGAACCACCATCATCAACACAATATTGCCTTGAAAGTTCTACAACAGCTCTGGCGCTAGGCTTGCATGTTCTGCAAACTCTGTCGCTTCTTGAGCAACAGAGGTAGCATCCTTAAATTTCATGTTCCAATTCTACCTGCCAACAGAAATATTACCATTACCATCTCCAGGAAATTACCTACGTGGCATGAACTACCACCATCAACACAATATTGCCCTGAAAGTTCTACAATAGCTCTTGCAGCTAGGATTGCATATTCTGCAAACTCAGCCCCTGCTTATGCAGCAGAGGTACCATCCTTAAATTTCATGTTCCAATTCTGCCTTCCGATAAAAACATTACCATTACCATCTCCAGGAAATGATTGCCCATGGTCCAACCTTTCATCCTTGAAACCTAAGTGGCATGAACCACCATCATCAACACAATATTGCCTTGAAAGTCCTACAACAGCTCTGGCAGCTAGGCTTGCATGTTCTGTAAACTCAGCCGCTGCTTGAGCAGCAGAGGTAGCATACTTAAATTTCATGTTCCAATTCTACCTGCCCACAGAAAAATTACCAATACCATCTCAAGGAAATGATTGCCCATATTCCAACCTTTCATCCTTGAAAACTAAGTGGCATGAACCGCCATCATCAACACAATATTACCTTAAAAGTTCTACAACATCTTTGACAGCTAGGCTTGCATGTTCGGCAAACTCAGCCGTTGCTTGAGCAGCAAAGGTAGCATCCTTAATTTTCATGTTCCAATTCTACCTGCCAACAGAAAAATTACCATTACCATTACCATCTCCAGGAAATGATTTCCCATGTTCCAACCTTTCATCCTTGAAACCTAAGTGGCATGAACCACCATCATCAACACAATATTGCCTTGAAAGTCCTACAACAGCTCTTGCAGCTAGGCATGCATGTTCTGCAAAGTCAGCCGCTGCTTGTGCAGCAGAAGTAGCATCCTTAAATTTCATGTTCCATTTCTGCCTGCCAAAAGAAAAATTACCATTACCATCTCAAGGAAATGATTGCCCATGTTCCAACCTTTCATCCTTGAAACCTAAGTGGCATGAACCACCATCATCAACTCAATATTGCCTTGAAAGTTCTACAACAGCGCTGGCAGCTAGGTTTGCATGTTCTGCAAAGTGAGCCGTTGCTTGAGAAGCAGAGGTAGCATCCTTAAATTTCATGTTCCAATTCTGCCTGCCAATAGAAAAATTACCATCTCCAGGAAATGATTGCCCATATTCCAACATTTCATCCTTGAGACCCAAGTGGCATGAACCACCATCATCAACACAATATTGCCTTGCAAGCCCTACAACAGCTCTGGCAGCGAGGCTTGTATGTTCTGCAAACCCAGCCACTGCTTGAGCAGCACAGGAAGCATCCTTAAATTTCATGTTCCAAATCTAGCTGCCAAAAAACAATTACCATTACCATCTCCAGGAAATGATTTCCCATGTTCCAACCTTTCATCCTTGAAACCTAAGTGGCATGAACCACCATCATCAACACAGTATTGCCTTGAAAGTTCTACAACAGCTCTAGCAGCTAGGATTGCATATTCTGCAAACTCAGCCACTACTTGAGCAGCAGAGGTAGCATCCTTAAATTTCATGTTCCAATTCTGCCTTCCAACAAAAACATTACCATTACCATCTCCAGGAAATGATTGCCCATGTTCCAAACTTTCATCCTTGAAACCTAAGTGGGATGAACCACCATCATCAACATAATATTGCCTTTAAAGTCCTACAACAGCTCTAGCAGCTAGGCTTGCATGTTCTGCAAACTCAGCCGCTGCTTGAGTAGCAGAGGTAGCATCCTTAAATTTCATGTTCCAATTCTGCCTGCCAGCAGAAACATAACTATCACCATCTCCAGGAAATGATTGCCCATGTTCCAACATTTCATCCTTGAAACCTAAGTGGTATGAACCACCGTCATTATGAACCACCATTATTAACACAATATTGCCTTGAAAGTTCTACAACAGCTCTGGCGCTAGGCTTGCATGTTCTGCAAACTCAGTCGCTTCTTGAGCAATAGAGGTAGTATCCTTAAATTTCATATTCCAATTCTACCTGCCAACAGAAATATTACCATTACCATCTCCAGGAAATTACCTAGGTGGCATGAACCACCACCATCAACACAATATTGCCCTGAAAGTTCTACAATAGCTCTTGCAGCTAGGATTGCATATTCTGCAAACTTAGCCCCTGCTTGAGTAGCAGAGGTAGCATCCTTAAATTTCATGTTCCAATTCTGCCTTCCAACAAAAACATTACCTTTTCCATCTCCAGGAAATGATTGCCCATGTTCCAACCTTTCATCCTTGAAACCTAAGTGGCATGAACCACCATCATCAATACAATATTGCCTTGAAAGTCCTACAACAGCTCTGGCAGCTAGGCTTGCATATTCTGCAAACGCAGCCGCTGCTTGAGTAGCAGAGGTAGCATCCTTAAATTTTATGTTCCAATTCTGCCTGCTAACCAAAACATTACCATTACCATCTCCAGGAAATGATTGCCCATGTTCCAACCTTTCATCCTTGAAACCTAAGTGGCATGAACCACCATCATCAACACAATATTTCCTTGAAAGTCCTACAACAGCTCTTGCAGCTAGGCGTGCATGTTCTGCAAATTCAGCCATTGCTTGAGCAGCAGAGATAGCATCCTTAAATTTCATGTTCCAATTTTGCCTACAAATAGAAAAATTACCATTACCATCTCCAGGAAATAATTGCCTATGTTCCTACCTTTCATCCTTGAAACTCAGTGGCATGAACCACCATCATCAGCATAATCTTGCCTTGAAAGTTCTACAACAGCTCTGGCAGATAGGTTTGCATGTTATGCAAAGTGAGCCGCTGCTTGAGAAGCAGAGGTAGCATCCTTAAATTTCATGTTCCAATTCTGCCTGCCAATAGAAAAATTACCATCTCCAGGAAATGATTGCCCATATTCCAACATTTCATCCTTGAGACCCAAGTGGCATGAACCACCATCATCAACACAATATTGCCTTGAAAGCCCTACAACAGCTCTGGCAGCTAGGCTTGCATGTTCTGCAAACCCAGCCGCTGCTTGAGCAGCACAGGAAGCATCCTTAAATTTCATGTTCCAAATCTAGCTGCCAACAAAAAAATTACCATTACCATCTCCAAGAAATGATTTCCCATGTTCCAACCTTTCATCCTTGAAACCTAAGTGGCATGAACCACCATCATCAACACAGTATTGCCTTGAAAGTTCTACAACAGCTCTAGCAGCTAGGATTGCATATTCTGCAAACTCAGCCACTACTTGAGCAGCAGAGGTAGCATCCTTAAATTTCATGTTCCAATTCTGCCTTCCAACAAAAACATTACCATTACCATCTCCCGGAAATGATTGCCCCTGTTCCAAACTTTCATCCTTGAAACTTAAGTGGCATGAACCACCATCATCAACACAATATTGCCTTTAAAGTCCTACAACAGCTCTAGTAGCTAGGCTTGCATGTTCTGCAAACGCAGCCGCTGCTTGAGCAGCAGAGGTAGCATCCTTAAATTTTATGTTCCAATTCTGCCTGCTAACAAAAACATTACCATTACCATCTCCAGGAAATGATTGCCCATGTTCCAACCTTTCATCCTTGAAACCTAAGTGGCATGAACCACCATCATCAACACAATATTTCCTTGAAAGTCCTACAACAGCTCTTGCAGCTAGGCGTGCATGTTCTGCAAATTCAGCCATTGCTTGAGCAGCAGAGATAGCATCCTTAAATTTCATGTTCCAATTTTGCCTGCAAATAGAAAAATTACCATTACCATCTCCAGGAAATAATTGCCCATGTTCCAACCTTTCATCCTTGAAACTCAGTGGCATGAACCACCATCATCAACATAATCTTGCCTTGAAAGTTCTACAACAGCTCTGGCAGATAGGTTTGCATGTTATGCAAAGTGAGCCGCTGCTTGAGAAGCAGAGGTAGCATCCTTAAATTTCATGTTCCAATTCTGCCTGCCAATAGAAAAATTACCATCTCCAGGAAATGATTGCCCATATTCCAACATTTCATCCTTGAGACCCAAGTGGCATGAACCACCATCATCAACACAATATTGCCTTGAAAGCCCTACAACAGCTCTGGCAGCTAGGCTTGCATGTTCTGCAAACCCAGCCGCTGCTTGAGCAGCACAGAAAGCATCCTTAAATTTCATGTTCCAAATCTAGCTGCCAACAAAAAAATTACCATTACCATCTCCAAGAAATGATTTCCCATGTTCCAACCTTTCATCCTTGAAACCTAAGTGGCATGAACCACCATCATCAACACAGTATTGCCTTGAAAGTTCTACAACAGCTCTAGCAGCTAGGATTGCATATTCTACAAACTCAGTGGCTACTTGAGCAGCAGAGGTAGCATCCTTAAATTTCATGTTCCAATTCTGCCTTCCAACAAAAACATTACCATTACCATCTCCAGGAAATGATTGCCCATGTTCCAAACTTTCATCCTTGAAACTTAAGTGGCATGAACCACCATCATCAACACAATATTGCCTTTAAAGTCCTACAACAGCTCTGGTAGCTAGGCTTGCATGTTGTGCAAACTCGGCCGCTGCTTGAGCAGCAGAGGTAGCATCCTTAAATTTCATGTTCCAATTCTACCTGCCAACAGAAAAATTACCAATACCATCTCCAGGAAATAATTGCCCATGTTCCAACCTTTCATCTTTGAAACCCAAGTGGCATGAAGCACCATCATCAACACAATATTGCCTTGAAAGTTCTATAACAGCTCTGCCAGCTAGGCTTGCATATTCTGCAAACTCAGCCCCTGCTTGAGCAGCAGAGGTAGCATCCTTAAATTTCATGTTCCAATTCTGCCCGCCAACAGAAAAATTACCATTACCATCTCCAGGAAATGATTGCCCATGTTCCAACCTTTCATCCTTGAAAACTAAGTGGCATGAACCGCCATCATCAACACAATATTACCTTGAAAGTTCTATAACATCTTTGACAGCTAGGCTTGCATGTTTTGCAAACTCAGCCGTTGCTTGAGCAGCAGAGGTAGCATCCTTAATTTCCATGTTCCAATTCTACCTGCCAACAGAAAAATTACCATTACCATTACCATCTCCAGGAAATGATTTCCCATGTTCCAACCTTTCATCCTTGAAACCTAAGTGGCATGAACCACCATCATCAACACAATATTGCCTTGAAAGTCCTACAACAGCTCTTGCAGCTAGGCGTGCATGTTCTGCAAAGTCAGCCGCTGCTAGAGCAGCAGAAGTAGCATCCTTAAATTTCATGTTCCAATTCTGCCTTCCAACAAAAACATTACCATTACCATCTCTAGGAAATAATTGCCCATGTTCCAACCTTTCATCCTTGAAATCTAAGTGGCATGAACCACCATCATCAACACAATCTTGCCTTGAAAGTTCTACAACAGCTCTGGCAGCTAGGTTTGCATGTTCTGCAATATGAGCCGCTGCTTGAGAAGCAGAGGTAGCATCCTTAAATTTCATGCTCCAATTCTGCCTGCCAATAGAAAAATTACCATCTCTAGGAAATAATTGCCCATATTCCAACATTTCATACTTGAAACCCAAGTGGCATGAACCACCATCATCAACACAATGTTGCCTTGAAAGTCCTACAATAGCTCTGGCAGCTAGGCTTGCATGTTCTGCAAACTCAGTCGCTACTTGAGCAACAGAGGTAGAATCCTTAAATTTCATGTTCCAATTCTGCCTGCCAACAGAAAAATTACCATCTCCAGGAAATGATTGCCCATGTTCCAACCTTTCATCCTTGAAACCTAAGTGGCATGAACCACCATCATCAACACAATATTTCCTTGAAAGTCCTACAACATATTTGACAGCTAGGCGTGCATGTTCTGCAAACTCAGCCGCTGCTTGAGCAACAGAGGTAGCATCCTTAAATTTCATGTTCCAATTCTGCCTGTCAACAGAAAAATTACCATCTCCAGGAAATAGTTGCCCATGTTCATCAATGATTTATTGCCTTGAAAGTTGTACAACAGCTCCGGCAGCTAGGCTTACATGTTCTGTAAAGTCAGCCGCTGCTTGAGCAGCAGAGGTAGCATCCATAAATTTCATGTTCCAATTATGCCTGCCAACAGAAAAATTACCATTACCATCTCCAGGAAATGATTGCCCATGTTCCAACCTTTCATCCTTGAAACCCAAGTGGCATGAACCACCAACATCAGCACAATATTTCCCTTCCAATTCTGCCTGCTAATAGTAAATTTACCATCTCCAGGAAATGATTGCCCATATTCCAACCTTTCATCCTTGAAACCTAAGTGGGATGATGTCACGACCCAACTGGAGGGTCATGACTAGCACCCGGGCCATACCTGCCGAGCACCAACGTACATTTTTATCTAACCTTCTTTATTATCTTTAAGGGCCGACAAGATCAATATAAATGGTAGACATGGATCATGAACATCCAACAATGAAAGATAATGTCATGAACATACATAATATGGGACGACAAGACTGTCAAAAAACTATATATAAGGTACGAGCTACCATGAGTCGACACCTATCTATGAGCCTCTAAAAGAACATAAGTGTGCTACAACATTGCCGGAACAGGGCCCCGACATACCCATAAGGTCTATAACAAAAATGCATACCAAGACCACAGCAAGTCCGGAGAAAGGATCTTGCCAATAACGCTGAACCAGATAGCCTACTGTGATGGGGGAGCTGCGTCTACCCGTCTATCAGGACCTGCAGCACGACATGCAGCGTCCACAAATTAAAAGGATGTCAGTACGAATAAAGTACTGAGTATGTAAGGCAGAATAGCATAAGTAAGAACAATAATGTAAACAGTGATAGGGAATATACAACCTGTGACATCTGGGTACCTCTGAGGGCTACTGACATGAAATACATGATACATACATATATATATATACATAAACGTTTAAAACATATGCCTTTGTGGGCATCATCATCATCATATCGTACCCGGCCATAATAGGCTCGGTAAAACGTACCCGGCCATCATAGGGCTCGGTAGAATCGTACCCGGCCACGTGGAGCTCGGTAAAACCCAACTGATCAGTGGTTGCACAATAGGTGCCATACCCGGCCGACTATAGCGCGGCTCGGTAGAGTAAAATAGATACATATATATGATGCATGCTGGACTCGTTGGAATCATAATTTGAACCTTTCGGAGTGACGTAAGGTCGGTATCCTTCGTACACGTTATTAGGATTAACTCTTCATCAAGAATCTTATAAGAATCAGGAACTACCAACAACATTGATAATATAAGAATAAGAGAAGTAACATCAATATCAATCGTTTCATAAGAAGGGCAGCAATGTAAGTACTGCTAGCTTCTAAGAGTAGAGTATCTTTGGGAGCTCGTTCATTACATTATGTACAATTGGAGTCATGCAAAAGAATGAAGGGATAGCCTCACATACCTTGTATATACTGCCCAACCTCAAGCTATGCAAATATCACGACTCCTTAGTCTACAATAAGACAAATGACACTATCATTATCGTTTAAGCGTCGTAACTATTATGTATCGACCACAACCTATTTTACGATGAAACGGACAGCACCTCCCCTATTTATATGACTTCCCACAAGTCAATACAATCACCAAACAGCCCAAACAACATCATTAATAATCATATTGAGCCTCCAAAACAGTCCACCAACCAACAACATTACTACCAAGCTTTTCGATATATATATTTCACAAGTTCTAGCTTCAACGACTTAGCTGCAACTTGGATAATCTTAAATATATATCGAGTAAGAGGTTCCTTACCTTTAAACAGAAAGAACAACTCCAATTTGACCTTAATTTTCCACGAAATATCCCTTCAATTCTGCCACAAGAACAAGGAAGCGAAACTAGCAATTAATTCGGGTTTTTCGGCACTAGAATTACTTTAGAAGACTTGAAATCACCTAGGGTTGATATTAAAAACTTGAAGGTGTATTTACAGGACATAAAACACTTAAAACAACCTCCCACACGAGCTGGAACAACACAAAAATCAGCAACAACAAGAAAAACAAGAAACTTACTAGCACCACGGGATTCCCGACATTTGATTTGTGTTGTTTGCCCTTTGTTTGGGTCTTGGATCATGAGAGAACCTTGAGAGAATGTTTTTAGGGTTATAAGGTCTGAATATACTGAAAAATAATGACTTAAAACGGGGTTGAGTTATCTTATATATGTCCAAATGTCTTAAACCGCCTTTGTGGGCCCCATAGAGAGCAGCTTGGCGCACTCTCGCGAAAACGCGAATATCTCTCAATTCCGAGATCGTATCGGCGAACGGTTTAATGCGTTGGAAACTAGACTCATAGATCTTCAATTTGATAGATAGATCACCCCATAATTCCAAGCATATTGGGAGTAAAATGCAGTAACATTTGACCTAAAGTTTAAGTAAAATTATAAACCTAAGTTGCGACAACTTTTATCGACTTTTATTTCATAACTCGCTTGACTTCAAGACTTATGATGCGGATATTATATGATTCAAATACATTAAAACAAGACCTCTTGGGACAGTTAATCACCTCTAGTGTTATCCGAAAATACGGGTTACAACATCCTTGATTAGCTTAACTTTAAATACTTGTTAACCACTCTTATACACCCTTGTATCGTTTAAGACCAATAGGATTAACTTATTATCATCTCAAAGATAATCTCTTCTTGGATTTACGTCGACTACCTTACGGCGTGATCTATGATATGCGAATTTGGGTTGTAACATCCTCTCCCCCTTAGGAACATTCGTCCTCGAATGTAAGGGTTTATGGGGTGTCTAACTCATCGTGGATTCCGACGGAGATTTCCGGCTGAGTTTCCCTTATAAAATGGACACTAGCCAAACTTGCAAGCAGTTAAACCCAACCTATGGCCATACAAGACTATACAAAGCATAATGGATATGTACATTATCTGCATATCACCATTTTGTATTAAAAAAAGAGTATTCACAAGCTATTGCTTATCTCATAGAGCCGTTTCACCTTATAATGCGTCCTTCTTTCCCCCGGCATCCTCGTTATCTTCACTCTGGAATAGGTAAGGGTATTTAGACTTCATCTCCTCTTCTGCTTCCCATGTCATTTCTTCTATATTCTTGTTCCTCCATAATACTTTCACGGAAGCTACATCCTTTGTTCTCAGCTTGCGGACTTGTCGATCTAATATAGCCACTGGCACTTCATCATATGATAGATCCTTTGTAACTTGTACATCTTTGATAGGGATGACCCGAGAAGGGTCTCCAATACATTTCCTCAACATAGATACATGGAATACCGGGTGGACAAATTCCAATTCAGATGGCAATTCTAACTCGTAAGCAACCTGTCCAATTCGTCGAAGAATTTTGTACGGCCCAATATACCGCGGACTCAACTTACCCTTCTTCCCAAAACGCATAACACCCTTCATCGGCGAGATCTTCAGGAAAACCCAATCACCAACCTTAAATTCCAGATCACGACGTCGGACGTCGGAATAAGACTTTTGCCTGCTTTGTGCCGTCCTCAGTCACTCTTGTATCACTTTCACCTTCTCAATGGCTTGGTGAATCAAATCTGGCCCATATAATTCTGTCTCACCGACTTCGAACCATCCAACTGGTGATCTACATCTCCTCCCGTACAGTGCCTCATACGGGGCCATTTTAATACTGGAATGATAGCTATTATTGTAGGCAAATTTCTATAAGTGCCAGATGGTCATCCCAATTCCCCTTAAAATCTAGAACACATGCTCGTAGCATATCTTCCAGCGTCTGGATGGTACGTTCAGCCTGTCCGTCAGTCTGCGGATGGAATGCAGTGCTGAGATTTACTTGTGTGCCTAAACCCTTCTGAAAAGACCTCCAAAAGTTAGCCGTAAATTGAGCTCCTCGGTCTGATATAATAGATACCGGCACACCATGAAGCCTAACAATCTCCTTGATATACAACTTCGCATAATCTTCAGCCGTGTAAGTTGTCTTAACTGGTAGAAAATGGGCAGATTTTGTAAGTCGATCAACTATCACCCAGATGGAGTCAAACTTATGATAAGAGCGAGGTAATCCAATAATGAAGTCCATATTAATCACCTCCCATTTGTAGGTCGGAATCTCTATATTCTGAATCAATCCACTGGGTTTCTGATGCTCGATCTTTACTTGTTGATAATTAGGACACTGGGCTACAAATTCTGCAATAGACTTCTTCATGTTATCCCACCAATACTGCTCCTTAACGTCATGATACATCTTTGTCGAGCCAGGATGGATAGAATATCGGGACTGGTGAATCTCAATCATAATCTTCTCTCGCAACCCTGCCACACTAGGTACACATAATCGGCCCTGGTATCTTAGTGTCCCATCTCCTCCGATCTTGAAAGCTGTAATCTTACACTGCTGAATTCCCTCTCTCAATCTTACTAAGGTAGGATCTTCATATTGCCGTGCTTTTACCTCGGCTACCAAAGATGATTCTGCTGTATTCTGTACAGTAACACCTCCGTCATCAGAGTCCAACAATCTGATTCTCATATTGGCCAGCAGGTGAAGCTCTTTGGTCAACCCTTGTCTACCTGCCTCAATATGTATTAAGCTTCCCATTCACTTACGGCTGAGAGCGTCTGCCACAACATTGGCTTTACCAGGATGGTGCAATATCTCGATGTCGTAGTCTTTCAGTAATTCAAGACACCTACGCTGCCTCAAATTCAACTCCTTCTGCTTGAAGATGTATTGTAAACTCTTGTGATCTGTGTAGATGTCAACATGGACGCCGTATAAGTAGTGCCGCCATATCTTCAAAGCATATATTACTGCAGCCAATTCCAAATCATGAGTCGGGTAATTCTTTTCATGCTTCTTCAATTGTCTTGATGCATAAGCAATCACCTTCCCACGTTGCATCAATACGCACCCCAAACCTATACCTGAGGCATCACAATATACCACATAACCTTCTGTTCCTTCTGGGAGAGTGAGCACTGGCGCGGATGTCAATCGATTCTTTAGATCCTGAAAACTATGTTCACAAGCATCAGACCACTAGAACATAGTTTTCTGTGTTAACTTAGTCAATGGTGCTGATATAGAGGAAAACCCTTCTACAAACCGCCTATAATATCCTGCTAGCCCCAGGAAGCTGCGGACTTCTGACGGTGTTGTAGGTCTCGGCCAATTCTTCACTGCATCGATCTTCTGAGTGTCGACACTAATACCCGCATCAGATATCACATGGCCAAGGAATGCTACTGAGTTCAGCAAGAATTCACATTTAGAGAGCTTAGCATATAACTTATGATCCTGAAGGGTCTGGGCATAAGCCTGAATACGGGAAATATCCATGCCCTCTACCAAGGAGGCTGTTGTGCACTCATTTATCAGATGTGGTCACCCTATCACTCATCTCGGCCACCATATGGGGAGTATACCTTGATAAAGAATCAAACTATATACTATACTCTCATGCACTCATATTACCCTGTCGAAGGTTCAAGAACTTATCAGCTCTAGCTCATCGTATCTCAGCTGGTAAGTAGTGATGAAGAAAGGCCTCAGAAAATTCCTTCCACACGGCTGGAGGAGCGTTCGGACCCCTAGATCTCTCCCAACTATCATACCATAAAATCGCTAAATCCCATAACCGATAAGAAGCCAACTCTACTGCCTCTGTATCACTAGCATGCATAACACGCAATGTACAATGAACCTGATCAATAAATGTTTGCGGGTCCTCCTTGGGGCTTGATCCGGTAAACACTGGAGGGTCTAGATTAATAAAATCACGAACTCCTGCACTAACCGGTTTATCAGCAGCACCGGTATTCTGCCTCTGAGCCTGAGCAGCTACTAAGCTACTCAACAACTGCACTGCACTGCGCATATCATGGTCTGTAGTGCCAGACGGAGGAACTGGATGTACTGGGTGCCTCCTAATATCCTCTGGAGGAGACAGAGAGGTATGAGACGGCATCTCACTCTGAGGCTCACTTTGGCCTGCTATGGCTGGAGGCACCAGAATGTTACCCTCTCCTACAGCTGTATCAAGCCGTTTACTAATCGCTTGCTTCCTAGTCGAAGGCATCGCTAAAAGAAAACAAGGTGAATATTAGATATGAACACTTACGACTCAACTCTACGCACGATCTAGATTCAGGAAGAAGGTAACAACCCTAGATGTCACGTAGCCTCCTGATTATAAATGTGGCGCGCTACACATCCATAATCAAAACTCTACTAGACACGGCTCATAGACAACCCCTAGGACAGACTTGCTCTGATACCAAGTTTGTCACGACCCAACTGGAGGGTCATGACTAGCACCCGGGCCATACTTGCCGAGCACCAACGTACATTTTATCTAACCTTCCTTATTATCTTTAAGGGCCGACAAGATCAATATAAATGGTAGACATGGATCATGAACATCCAACAATGAAAGATAATGTCATGAACATACATAACATGGGACGACAAGACTGTCAAGAAACTATATATAAGGTACGAGCTACCATGAGTCGACACCTGTCTATGAGCCTCTAAAAGAACATAAGTGCTACAACATTGCCGGAACAGGGCCCCGACATACCCATAAGGTCTATAACAAAAATGCATACCAAGACCACGGCAAGTCCGGAGAAAGGATCTTGCCAATAACGCTGAACCGGATAGCCTACTGTGATGGGGGAGCTGCGTCTACCCGTCTATCAGGACCTGCAGCACGACATGCAGCGTCCACAAATAAAAAGGACGTCAGTACGAATAAAGTACTGAGTATGTAAGGCAGAATAGCATAAGTAAGAACAATAATGTAAACAGTGATAGGGAATATACAACCTGTGACATCTGGGTACCTCTGAGGGCTACTGACATGAAATACATGATACATACATATATATATATACATAAACGTTTAAAACATATGCCTTTGTGGGCATCATCATCATCATATCGTACCCGGCCATAATAGGCTCGGTAAAACGTACCCGGCCATCATAGGGCTCGGTAGAATCGTACCCGGCCACGTGGAGCTCGGTAAAACCCAACTGATCAGTGGTTGCACAATAGGTGCCATACCCGGCCGACTATAGCGCGGCTCGGTAGAGTAAAATAGATACATATATATGATGCATGCTGGACTCGTTGGAATCATAATTTGAACCTTTCGGAGTGACGTAAGGTCGGTATCCTTCGTACACGTTATTAGGATTAACTCTTCATCAAGAATCTTATAAGAATCAGGAACTACCAACAACATTGATAATATAAGAATAAGAGAAGTAACATCAATATCAATCGTTTCATAAGAAGGGCAGCAATGTAAGTACTGCTAGCTTCTAAGAGTAGAGTATCTTTGGGAGCTCGTTCATTACATTATGTACAATTGGAGTCATGCAAAAGAATGAAGGGATAGCCTCACATACCTTGTATATACTGCCCAACCTCAAGCTATGCAAATATCACGACTCCTTAGTCTACAATAAGACAAATGACACTATCATTATCGTTTAAGCGTCGTAACTATTATGTATCGACCACAACCTATTTTACGATGAAACGGACAGCACCTCCCCTATTTATATGACTTCCCACAAGTCAATACAATCACCAAACAGCCCAAACAACATCATTAATAATCATATTGAGCCTCCAAAACAGTCCACCAACCAACAACATTACTACCAAGCTTTTCGATATATATATTTCACAAGTTCTAGCTTCAACGACTTAGCTGCAACTTGGATAATCTTAAATATATATCGAGTAAGAGGTTCCTTACCTTTAAACAGAAAGAACAACTCCAATTTGACCTTAATTTTCCACGAAATATCCCTTCAATTCTGCCACAAGAACAAGGAAGCGAAACTAGCAATTAATTCGGGTTTTTCGGCACTAGAATTACTTTAGAAGACTTGAAATCACCTAGGGTTGATATTAAAAACTTGAAGGTGTATTTACAGGACATAAAACACTTAAAACAACCTCCCACACGAGCTGGAAAAACACAAAAATCAGCAACAACAAGAAAAACAAGAAACTTACTAGCACCACGGGATTCCCGACATTTGATTTGTGTTGTTTGCCCTTTGTTTGGGTCTTGGATCATGAGAGAACCTTGAGAGAATGTTTTTAGGGTTATAAGGTCTGAATATACTGAAAAATAATGACTTAAAACGGGGTTGAGTTATCTTATATATGTCCAAATGTCTTAAACCGCCTTTGTGGGCCCCATAGAGAGCAGCTTGGCGCACTCTCGCGAAAACGCGAATATCTCTCAATTCCGAGATCGTATCGACGAACGGT
Source organism: Nicotiana tomentosiformis (assembly GCF_000390325.3). Lineage (NCBI taxonomy): Eukaryota > Viridiplantae > Streptophyta > Magnoliopsida > Solanales > Solanaceae > Nicotiana > Nicotiana tomentosiformis. The sequence continues at coordinate 26,297 of NW_027174586.1, forward strand.
TTAATGCGTTGGAAACTAGACTCATAGATCTTCAATTTGATAGGTAGATCACCCCATAATTCCAAGCATATTGGGAGTAAAATGCAGTAACATTTGACCTAAAGTTTAAGTAAAATTATAAACCTAAGTTGCGACAACTTTTATCGACTTTTATTTCATAACTCGCTTGACTTCAAGACTTATGATGCGGATATTATATGATTCAAATACATTAAAACAAGACCTCTTGGGACAGTTAATCACCTCTAGTGTTATCCGAAAATACGGGTTACAACATCCTTGATTAGCTTAACTTCAAATACTTGTTAACCACTCTTATACACCCTTGTATCGTTTAAGACCAATAGGATTAACTTATTATCATCTCAAAGATAATCTCTTCTTGGATTTACGTCGACTACCTTACGGCGTGATCTATGATATGCGAATTTGGGTTGTAACATCCTCTCCCCCTTAGGAACATTCGTCCTCGAATGTAAGGGTTCTAGCAACTAGGCTTGCATGTTCTGCAAACTCAGCCACTGCTTGAGTAGCAGAGGTAGCGTCCTTAAACTTCATGTTCCAATTCTGCCTGCCAACAGAAAAATTACCATTACCATCTCCAGGAAATGATTGCCCATGTTCCAACATTTCATCCTTGAAACCTAAATGGCATGAACCACCATCATCAACACAATATTGCCTTGAAAATTCTACAACAGCTCTGGCAGCTAGGCTTGCATGCTCTGCAAACTCAGCCGCTGCTTGAGCACCAGAGGTAGCATCCTTAAATTTCATTTTCCAATTCTGCCTGCCAACAGAAAAATTGCCATTACCATCTCTAGGAAGAGATTGCCCATGTTCCAACCTTTCATCCTTGAAACCTAAGTGGCATGAACCACCATCATCAACATAATATTGCCTTGAACGTTCTACAACAGCTCTGGCACCTAGGTTTTCATGTTCTACAAACTTAGCCGCTGCTTGAGCAGCAGAGGTAGCATCCTTAAATTTCATGTTCCAATTCTGCCTGCCAACAGAAAAATTACCATTACCATCTCGAGGAAATGATTGCCCATGTTCAAACCTTTAATCCTTGAAACCTAAGTAGCATGAACCACCATCATCAACAAAATATTGCCTTGAATGTTCTACAACAGCTCTGGCAGCTAGGCTTGCATGTTCTGCAAACTTAGCCGCTGCTTGAGCAACAGAGGTAGCATCCTTAAATTTCATGTTCCAATTCTGCCTGCAACAGAAAAATTACCATTACCATCTCCAGAAAAATGATTGCCCATGTTCCAACCTTTGATCCTTGAAACCTAAGTGGCATGAACCACCATCATCAACAAAATATTGCCTTGAAAGTTCTACAACAGCTCTAGCAGCTAGGCTTGCATGTTCTGCAAAGTCAGCCGCTGCTTGAGCAGCATAGGTAGTATCCTTAAATTTCATGTTCCAATTCTGCCTGCCAACAGAAATATTACCATTACCATCTCCAGGAAATGATTGCCCATGTTCCAACCTTTCATCCTTGAAACCTAAGTGGCTTGAACCACCATCATCAACACAATTTGCCTTGAAAGTTCTACAACAGCTCTGGCACCTAGGTTTGAATGTTCTGCAAACCCAGTCGCTGCAGCAGCAGAGGTAGCATCCTTAAATTTCATGTTCCAATTCTGCCTGCCAAGAGAAAAATTACCATTACGATCTCAAGGAAATGATTGCCCATGTTCCAACCTTTCATCCTTGAAACCTAAGTGGCATGAACCACCATCGTCAACACCATATTACCTTGAACGTTCTACATCAGCTCTGGCAGCTAGGCTTGTACGTTCTGCAAACCTAGCCGCTGCTTAAGCAACAGAGGTAGCATCCTTAAATTTCATGTTCCAATTCTGCCTGCCAATAGAAAAATTACCATTACCATCTCCAGGAAATGATTGCCCATGTTCCAACCTTTCATCTTTGAAACCTAAGTAGCATGAACAACCATCATCAACAAAATATTGCCTTGAAAGTTCTACAATATCTCTAGCAGCTAGGCTTGCATGTTCTGCAAACTCAGCCGCTGCTTGAGCAGCAGAGGTAGCATCCTTAAATTTCATGTTCCAATTCTGCCTGCCAATAGAAAAATTACCATTACCATCTCCAGGAAATGATTGCCCATGTTCCAACCTTTCATCCTAGAAACCTAAGTGGCATGAACCACCATCATCAACACAATATTGCCTTGAAAGTTCTACAACAGCTTTGGCAGCTAGGCTTGCATGTTCTGCAAACTCAGTCGCTTCTTGAGTAGCAGAGGTAGCATCCTTAAATTTCATGTTCCAATTCTGCCTGCCAACATAAAAATTACCATTACCATCTCCAGCAATTGATTGCCTATGTTCCAACCTTTCATCCTTGAAACCTAAGTGGCATGAACCACCATCATCAACACAATATTGCCTTGAGAATTCTACAACAGCTCTGGCAGCTAGGCTTGCATGTTCTGCAAAGTCAGCCGCTGCTTGAGCAGTAGAGGTAGCATCCTTAATTTTCATGTTCCAATTCTGCCTGCCAGAAGAAAAATTATCATTACCATCTCCCGGAAATGATTGCCCATGTTCCAACCTCTCATCCTTGAAACCTAAGTGGCATGAACCACCATCATCAACACAATATTGCATTGAAAGTTCTCCACCAGCAATGGCACCTAGGCTTGCATGTTCTGCAAAGTCAGCCACTGCTTGAGCAGCAGAGGTAGCATCCTTAAATTTCATGTTCCAATTCTGCCTGCCAACAGAGAAATTACCATTATCATCTCTTGGAAATTATTGCCCATGTTACAACCTTTCATCCTTGAAACCTAAGTGGCATGAACCACCATCATCACCACAATATTGCCTTGAAAGTTCTACAACAGCTCTGGCAGCTAGGCTTGCATTTTCTGCAAAGTCAGCCGCTGCTTGAGCAGCAGAGGTAGCATCCTTAAATTTTATGTTCCAATTATGCCTGCCAACAGAAAAATTACCATTACCATCTCCAGGAAATGATTGCCCATGTTCCAACTTTTCATCCTTGAAACCTAAGTGGCATGAACCACCATCATCAACACAATATTGCCTTGAAAGTTCTACAACAGCTCTGGCACATAGGCTTGCATGTTCTGCAAAGTCAGCCGCTACTTGAGCAGCAGAGGTAGGATCCTTAAATTTCATGTTCCAATTCTGCCTGCCAATAGAAACATTACCATCTCCAGGAAATGATTGCCCATATTCCAACCTTTCATCCTTGAAACCTAAGAGGCTTGAACCACCATTATCAACACAATATTGCCTTGAAAGTTCTATAACAGTTCTGGCAGCTAGGCTTGCATGTTCTGCAAAGTCAGCCGCTGCTTGAGTAGCAGAGGTAGCATCCTTAAATTTCATGTTCCAATTCTGCCTGACAACAGAAATATTACCATTACCATCTCAAGGAAATGATTGCCCATGTTCCAACCTTTCATCCTTGAAAACTAAGTGGCATGAACCACCATCATCAACACAATATTGCCTTGAAAGTTCTACAACAGCTCTGGCACCTAGGCTTGCATGTTCTGCAAACTCAGCCGCTTCTTGAGTAGCAGAGGTAGCATCCTTAAATTTCATGTTCCAATTCTGCCTGCTAACAGAAATATTACCATTACCTTCTCCAGGAAATGATTGCCCATGTTTCAATCTTTCATCCTTGAAACCTAATTGGCATGAACCACCATCTTCAACACAATATTGCCTTGAAAGTTCTACAATAGCTCTGGCACCTAGGCTTGCATGTTCTGCAAACTCAGCCGCTTCTTGAGTAGCAGAGGTAGCATCCTTAAATTTCATGTTCCAATTCTGTCTGCTAACAGAAATATTACCATTACCTTCTCCAGGAAATGATTGCCCATGTTTCAATCTTTCATCCTTGAAACCTAATTGGCATGAACCACCATCTTCAACACAATATTGCATTGAAAGTTCTACAACAGCTCTGGCAGCTAGGCTTGCATATTCTGCAAACTCAACCGATGCTTGAGCAGCAGAGGTAGCATCCTTAAATTTCATGTTCCAATTCTGTCTGCCAACAGAAAAATTACCATTACCATCTCCAGGAAATGATTGCCCATGTTCCAACCTTTCATCCAAGAAACCTAAGTGGTATGAACCACCATCATCAACACAATATTGCCTTGAAAGTTCTACAACAGCTGTGGAAGCTCGGCTTGCATGTTCTGCAAACTCAGCCGCTTCTTGAGCAGCAGAGGTAGCATCCTTAAATTTCATGTTCCAATTTTGCCTGCCAATAGAAAAATTACTATCTCTAGGAAATGATTGCCCATATTCTAACCTTTAATCCATGAAACCTAAGTGGCATGAACCACCATCATCAACACAATATTGCCTTGAAAGTTCTACAACAGCTTTGGCAGCTAGGCGTGCATGTTCTGCAAAGTCAACCGATGCTTGAGCAGCAGAGGTAGCATCCTTAAATTTCATGTTCCAATTCTTCCTGCCAACAGAAAAATTACCATTACCATCTCTAGGAAATGATTGCAACCAACCTGTCATCCTTGAAACCTAAGAGGCTTGAACCACCATCATCAACACAATATTGCCTTGAAAGATCTACAACAGTTCTGGCAGCTAGGCTTGCATGTTCTGCAAAGTCAGCCGCTGCTTGAGCAGCAGAGGTAGCATTCTTAAATTTCATGTTCCAATTATGCCTGCCAACAGAAAAATTACCATTACCATCTCCAGGAAATGATTGCCCATGTTCCAACTTTTCATCCTTGAAACCTAAGTGGCATGAACCACCATCATCAACACAATATTGCCTTGAAAGTTCTACAACAGCTCTGGCACATAGGCTTGCATGTTCTGCAAAGTCAGCCGCTACTTGAGCAGCAGAGGTAGGATCCTTAAATTTCATGTTCCAATTCTGCCTGCCAATAGAAACATTACCATCTCCAGGAAATGATTGCCCATATTCCAACCTTTCATCCTTGAAACCTAAGAGGCTTGAACCACCATTATCAACACAATATTGCCTTGAAAGTTCTATAACAGTTCTGGCAGCTAGGCTTGCATGTTCTGCAAAGTCAGCCGCTGCTTGAGTAGCAGAGGTAGCATCCTTAAATTTCATGTTCTAATTCTGCCTGACAACAGAAATATTACCATTACCATCTCAAGGAAATGATTGCCCATGTTCCAACCTTTCATCCTTGAAAACTAAGTGGCATGAACCACCATCATCAACACAATATTGCCTCGAAAGTTCTACAACAGCTCTGGCACCTAGGCTTGCATGTTCTGCAAACTCAGCCACTTCTTGAGTAGCAGAGGTAGCATCCTTAAATTTCATGTTCCAATTCTGCCTGCTATTAGAAATATTACCATTACCTTCTCCAGGAAATGATTGCCCATGTTTCAATCTTTCAACCTTGAAACCTAATTGGCATGAACCATCTTCAACACAATATTGCCTTGAAAGTTCAACAACAGCTCTGGCACCTAGGCTTGCATGTTCTGCAAACTCAGCCGCTTCTTGAGTAGCAGAGGTAGCATCCTTAAATTTCATGTTCCAATTCTGCCTGCTAACAGAAATATTACCATTAACTTCTCCAGGAAATGATTGCCCATGTTTCAATCTTTCATCCTTGAAACCTAATTGGCATGAACCACCATCTTCAACACAATATTGCATTGAAAGTTCTACAACAGCTCTGGCAGCTAGGCTTGCATATTCTGCAAACTCAACCGATGCTTGAGCAGCAGAGGTAGCATCCTTAAATTTCATGTTCCAATTCTGTCTGCCAACAGAAAAATTACCATTACCATCTCCAGGAAATGATTGCCCATGTTCCAACCTTTCATCCAAGAAACCTAAGTGGTATGAACCACCATCATCAACACAATATTGCCTTGAAAGTTCTACAACAGCTGTGGAAGCTCGGCTTGCATGTTCTGCAAACTCAGCCGCTTCTTGAGCAGCAGAGGTAGCATCCTTAAATTTCATGTTCCAATTTTGCCTGCCAATAGAAAAATTACCATTACCATCTCTAGGAAATGATTGCCCATGTTCCAACCTTTCATCCATGAAACCTAAGTGGCATGAACCACCATCATCAACACAATATTGCCTTTAAAGTTCTACAACAGCTCTGGCAGCTAGGCTTGCAAGTTCTGCAAACTCAGTCGTTGCTTGAGCAGCAGAGGTAGCATCCTTAAATTTCATGTTCCAATTCTGCCTGCCAACAGAACAATTACCATTACCATCTCCAGGAAATGATTGCCCATGTTCCAACCTTTCATCCTTGAAACCTAAGTGGCATGAACCACCATCATCAACACAATATTGCCTTGAAAGTTCTACAACAGCTCTGGCAGCTAGGCTTGCATGTTCTGCAAACTCAGCCGCTGCTTGAGCAGCAGAGGTAGCATCCTTAAATTTCATGTTCCAATTCTGCCTGCCAACAGAAAAATTACCATTACCATCTCCAGGAAATGATTGCCCATGTTCCAACCTTTCATCCTTGAAACCTAAGTGGCATGAACCACCATCATCAACACAATATTGCCTTGAAAGTTCTACAACAGCTCTGGCAGCTAGGCTTGCATGTTCTGCAAACTCAGCCGCTGCTTGAGCAGCAGAGGTAGCATCCTTAAATTTCATGTTCCAATTCTGCCTGCCAACAGAAAAATTACCATTACCATCTCCAGGAAATGATTGCCCATGTTCCAACCTTTCATCCTTGAAACCTAAGTGGCATGAACCACCATCATCAATACAATATTGCCTTGAAAGTTCTACAACAGCTCTGGCAGCTAGGCTTGCATGTTCTGCAAACTCAGCCACTGCTTGAGCAACAGAGGTAGCATCCTTAAATTTCATGTTCCAATTCTGCCTGCGAACAGAAAAATTACCATTACCATCTCACGAAATGATTGCCCATATTCCAACCTTTCATCCTTGAAACCTAAGTGGCACGAACCACCATCTTCAACATAATATTGCCTTGAAAGTTCTACAACAGCTCTGGCAGCTAGGGTTGCAAGTTCTGCAAAGTCAGCCGCTACTTGAGCAATGTAGGTACCATCCTTAAATTTCATGTTCCAATTCTGCCTGACAACAGAACAATTACCATTACCATCTCCAGGAAATGATTGCCCATGTTCCAACCTTTCATCCTTGAAACCTAAGAGGCTTGAACCACCATCATCAACATAATATTGCCTTGAAAGTTCTACAATAGTTCTGGCAGCTAGGCTTGCATGTTCTGCAAAGTCAGCCGCTGCTTGAGCAGCAGAGGTAGCATCCTTAAATTTCATGTTCCAATTCTGCCTGCCAACAGAAGAATTACCAATACCATCTCCAGGAAATGATTGCCCATGTTCCATCCTTTCATCCTTGAAACCTAAGTGGCATGAACCACCATCATCAACACTATATTGCATTAAAAGTTCTATAACAGCTCTAGCAGCTAGGCTTGCATGTTCTGCAAACTCAGTCGCTACTTGAGCAACAGAGGTAGAATCCTTAAATTTCATGTTCCAATTCTGCCTGCCAACAGAAAAATTACCATTACCATCTCCAGGAAATGATTACCCATGTTCCAACCTTTCATAGTTGAAACCTAATTGGCACGAACAACCATCATCAACACAATATTGCCTTGAAAGTTCTACAACAGCTCTGGCAGCTAGGGTTGCATGTTCTGCAAAGTCAGCCGCTACTTGAGCAAAGTAGGTACCATCCTTAAATTTCATGTTCCAATTCTGCGTGCCAACAGAAAAATTACCATTACCATCTCTAGGAAATGATTGCCCATGTTCCAACCTTTCATCCTTGAAACCTAAGAGGCTTGAACCACCATCATCAACACAATATTGCCTTGAAAGTTCTACAACAGTTCTGGCAGCTAGGCTTGCATGTTCTGCAATGTCAGCCGCTGCTTGAGTAGCAGAGGTAGCATCCTTAAATTTCATGTTCCAATTCTGCCTGCCAATAGAACAATTACCATTACCATCTCCAGGAAATGATTGCCCATGTTCCAACCTTTCATCCTTGAAACCTAAGTGGCATGAACCACCATCATCAACACAATATTGCCTTGAAAGTTCTACAACAGCTCTGGCACCTAGGCTTGCATGTTCTGCAAACTCAGCCGCTGCTTGAGTAGCAGAGGTAGCATCCTTAAATTTCATGTTCCAATTCTACATGCCAACAAAATTATTACCAATACCATCTCTAGGAAATGATTGCCCATGTTCCAACCTTTCATCCTTGAAACCTAAGTGGCATGAACCACCATCATCAACACAATATTGCCTTGAAAGTTCTACAACAGCTCTGGCACCTAGGCTTGCATGTTCTGCAAACTCAACCGATGCTTGAGCAGCAGAGGTAGCATCCTTAAATTTCATGTTCCAATTCTGCCTGCCAACAGAAAAATTACCATTACCATCTCTAGGAAATGATTGCCCATGTTCCAACCTTTCATCCAAGAAACCTAAGTGGTATGAACCACCATCATCAACACAATATTGCCTTGAAAGTTCTACAACAGCTGTGGCAGCTAGGCTTGCTTGTTCTGTAAACTCAGCCGCTGCTTGAGCAGCAGAGGTAGCATCCTTAAATTTCATGTTCCAATTCTGCCTGCCAATAGAAAAATTACTATCTCTAGGAAATGATTGCCCATATTCTAACCTTTAATCCTTGAAACCTAAGTGGCATGAACCACCACCATCAACACAATATTGCCTTGAAAGTTCTACAACAGCTTTGGCAGCTAGGCTTGCATGTTCTGCAAACTCAGCCGCTTCTTGAGTAGCAGAGGTAGCATCCTTAAATTTCATGTTCCAATTCTGCCTGCTAACAGAAATATTACCATTACCTTCTCCAGGAAATGATTGCCCATGTTTCAATCTTTCATCATTGAAACCTAATTGGCATGAACCACCATCTTCAACACAATATTGCCTTGAAAGTTCTACAACAGCTCTGGCAGCTAGGCTTGCATGTTCTGCAAACTCAACCGATGCTTGAGCAGCAGAGGTAGCATCCTTAAATTTTATGTTCCAATTCTACCTGCCAACAGAAAAATTACCATTACCATCTCCAGGAAATTATTACCCATGTTCCAATCTTTCATCTTTGAAACCTAATTGGCACGAACAACCATCATCAACACAATATTGCCTTGAAAGTTCTACAACAGCTCTGGCAGCTAGGGTTGCATGTTCTGCAAAGTCAGCCGCTACTTGAGCAAAGTAGGTACCATCCTTAAATTTCATGTTCCAATTCTACGTGCCAATAGAAAAATTACCATTATCATCTCTAGGAAATGATTGCCCATGTTCCAACCTTTCATCCTTGAAACCTAAGAGGCTTGAACCACCATCATCAACACAATATTGCCTTGAAAGTTCTACAACAGTTCTGGCAGCTAGGCTTGCATGTTCTGCAATGTCAGCCGCTGCTTGAGTAGCAGAGGTAGCATCCTTAAATTTCATGTTCCAATTCTGCCTGCCAACAGAACAATTACCATTACCATCTCCAGGAAATGATTGCCCATGTTCCAACCTTTCATCCTTGAAACCTAAGTGGCATGAACCACCATCATCAACACAATATTGCCTTGAAAGTTCTACAACAGCTCTGGCACCTAGGCTTGCATGTTCTGCAAACTCAGCCGCTTCTTGAGTAGCAGAGGTAGAATCCTTAAATTTCATGTTCCAATTCTGCCTGCTAATAGAAATATTACCATTACCTTCTCCAGGAAATGATTGCCCATATTTCATTCTTTCATCCTTGAAACCTAATTGGCATGAACCACCATCTTCAACACAATATTGCATTGAAAGGTCTACAACAGCTCTGGCAGCTAGGCTTGCATGTTCTGCAAACTCAACCGATGCTTGAGCAGCAGAGGTAGCATCCTTAAATTTCATGTTCCAATTCTGCCTGCCAACAGAAAAATTACCATTACAATCTCTAAGAAATGATTGCCCATGTTCCAACCTTTCATCCTTGAAACCTAAGTGGCATGAACCACCATCATCAACACAATATTGCCTTGAAAGTTCTACAACAGCTTTGGCAGCTAGGCTTGCATGTTCTGCAAACTCAGCTGCTTCTTGAGTAGCAGAGGTAGTATCCTTAAATTTCATGTTCCAATTCTGCCTGCAAACATAAAAATTACCATTACCATCTCCAGCAATTTATTGCCTATGTTCCAACCTTTCATCCTTGAAATCTAAGTGGCATGAACCACCATCATCAACACAATATTGCCTTGAAAATTCTACAATAGCTCTGGCAGCTAGGCTTGTATGTTCTGCAAAGTCAGCCGCTGCTTGAGCAACAGAGGAAGCATCCTTAAATTTTATGTTCCAATTCTGCCTGCCAACAGAAAAATTACCATTACCATCTCCAGGAAATGATTGCCCATGTTCCAACCTTTCATCCTTGAAACCTTAGTGGCATGAACCACCATCTTCAACACAATATTGCCTTGAACGTTCTCCACCAACTCTGGCACCTAGGCTTGCATGTTTTGCAAAGTCAGCCGCTGCTTGAGCAGCAGAGGTAGCATCCTTAAATTTCATGTTCCAATTCTGTCTGCCAACAGAAAAATTACCATTACCATCTCCAGGAAATGATTGCCCATGTTCCAACCTTTCATCCTTGAAACCTAAGTGGCATGAACCACCATCATCAACACAATATTGCCTTGAAAGTTCTACAACAGTTCTGGCAGCTAGGCTTGCATGTTCTGCAAAGTCAGCCGCTGCTTGAGCAGCAGAGGTAGCATCCTTAAATTTCATGTTCCAATTTTGCCTGCCAACAGAACAATTACCATTACCATCTCCAGGAAATGATTGCCCATGTTCCAACCTGTCATCCTTGAAAACTAAGAGGCTTGAACAACCATCATCAACACAATATTGCCTTGAAAGTTCTACAACAGCTCTGGCATCTAGGCTTGCATGTTCAGCAAACTCAGCCGCTTCTTGAGTAGCAGAGGTAGCATCCTTAAATTTCATGTTCCAATTCTGCCTGCTAACAGAAATATTACCATTACCTTCTCCAGGAAATGATTGCCCATGTTTCAATCTTTCATCCTTGAAACCTAATTGGCATGAACCACCATCTTCAACACAATATTGCATTGAAAGTTCTACAACAGCTCTAGCAGCTAGGCTTGCATGTTCTGCAAACTCAACCGATGCTTGAGCAGCAGAGGTAGCATCCTTAAATTTCATGTTCCAATTCTGCCTGCCAATAGAAAAATTACCATTACCATCTCCAGGAAATGATTACCCATGTTCCATTCTTTCATCCTTGAAACCTAATTGGCACGAACAACCATCATCAACACAATATTACCTTGAAAGTTCTACAACAGCTCTGGCAGCTAGGGTTGCATGTTCTGCAAAGTCAGCCACTACTTGAGCAAGGTAGGTACCATCCTTAAATTTCATGTTCCAATTCTGCGTGCCAACAGAAAAATTACCATTACCATCTCTAGGAAATGATTGCCCATGTTCCAACCTTTCATCCTTGAAACCTAAGAGGCATGAACCACCATCATCAACACAATATTGCCTTGAATGTTCTCCACCAACTCTGGCACCTAAGCTTGCATGTTCTGCAAAGTCAGCCGCTGCTTGAGCAGCAGAGGTAGCATCCTTAAATTTCATGTTCCAATTCTGCCTGCCAACAGAACAATTACCATTACCATCTCCAGGAAATGATTGCCCATGTTCCAACCTTTCATCCTTGAAACCTAAGTGGCATGAACCACCATCATCAACACAATATTGCCTTGAATGTTCTACAACAGCTCTGGCACCTAGGCTTGCATGTTCTGCAAATTCAGCCGCTTCTTGAGTAGCAGATGTAGCATTCTTAAATTTCATGTTCCAATTCTACCTGCTAACAGAAATATTACCATTACCTTCTCCAGGAAATGATTGCCCATGTTTGAATCTTTCATCCTTGAAACCTAATTGGCATGAACCACCATCTTCAACACAATATTGCATTGAAAGTTCTACAACAGCTCTGGCAGCTAGGCTAGCATGTTCTGCAAACTCAACCGATGCTTGAGCAGCAGAGGTAGCATCCTTAAATTTCATGTTCCAATTCTTCCTGCCAACAGAAAAATTACCATTATCATCTCTAGGAAATGATTGCCCATGTTCCAACCTTTCATCCAAGAAACCTAAGTGGTATGAACCACCATCATCAACACAATATTGCCTTGAAAGTTCTACAATAGCTGTGGCAGCTAGGCTTGCTTGTTCTGTAAACTCAGCCGCTGCTTGAGGAGCAGAGGTAGCATCCTTAAATTTCATGTTCCAATTCTGCCTGCCAATAGAAAAATTACTATCTCTAGGAAATGATTGCCCATATTCTAACCTTTAATCCTTGAAACCTAAGTGGCATGAACCACCACCATCAACACAATATTGCCTTGAAAGTTCTACAACAGCTTTGGCAGCTAGGCTTGCATATTCTGCAAACTCAGCCGCTTCTTGAGTAGCAGAGGTAGCATCCTTAAATTTCATGTTCCAATTCTGCCTGCTAACAGAAATATTACCATTACCTTCTCCAGGAAATGATTGCCCATGTTTCAATCTTTCATCATTGAAACCTAATTGGCATGAACCACCATCTTCAACACAATATTGCATTGAAGGTTCTACAACAGCTCTGGCAGCTAGGCTTGCATGTTCTGCAAACTCAACCGATGCTTGAGCAGCAGAGGTAGCATCCTTAAATTTTATGTTCCAATTCTACCTGCCAACAGAAAAATTACCATTACCATCTCCAGGAAATGATTACCCATGTTCCAATCTTTCATCCTTGAAACCTAATTGGCACGAACATCCATCATCAACACAATATTGCCTTGAAAGTTCTACAACAGCTCTGGCAGCTAGGGTTGCATGTTCTGCAAAGTCAGCCACTACTTGAGCAAAGTAGGAACCATCCTTAAATTTCATGTTCCAATTCTGCGTGCCAACAGAAAAATTACCATTACCATCTCTAGGAAATGATTGCCCATGTTCCAACCTTTCATCCTTGAAACCTAAGAGGCTTGAACCACCATCATCAACACAATATTGCCTTGAAAGTTCTACAACAGTTCTGGCAGCTAGGCTTGCATGTTCTGCAATGTCAGCCGCTGCTTGAGTAGCAGAGGTAGCATCCTTAAATTTCATGTTCCAATTCTGCCTGCCAATAGAACAATTACCATTACCATCTCCAGGAAATGATTGCCCATGTTCCAACCTTTCATCCTTGAAACCTAAGTGGCATGAACCACCATCATCAACACAATATTGCCTTGAAAGTTCTACAATAGCTCTGCCACCGAGGCTTGCATGTTCTGCAAACTCAGCCGCTTCTTGAGTAGCAGAGGTAGCATCCTTAAATTTCATGTTCCAATTCTGCCTGCTAATAGAAATATTACCATTACCTTCTCCAGGAAATGATTGCCCATATTTCAATCTTTCATCCTTGAAACCTAATTGGCATGAACCACCATCTTCAACACAATATTGCATTGAAAGTTCTACAACAGCTCTGGCAGCTAGGCTTGCATGTTCTTCAAACTCAACCGATGCTTGAGTAGCAGAGGTAGCATCCTTAAATTTCATGTTCCAATTCTGCCTGCCAACAGAAAAATTACCATTACCATCTCTAAGAAATGATTGCCCATGTTCCAACCTTTCATCCTTGAAACCTAAGTGGCATGAACCACCATCATCAACACAATATTGCCTTGAAAGTTCTACAACAGCTTTGGCAGCTAGGCTTGCATGTTCTGCAAACTCAGCCGCTTCTTGAGTAGCAGAGGTAGCATCCTTAAATTTCATGTTCCAATTCTGCCTGCAAACATAAAAATTACCATTACCATCTCCAGCAATTGATTGCCTATGTTCCAACCTTTCATCCTTGAAACCTAAGTGGCATGAACCACCATCATCAACATAATATTGCCTTGAAAATTCTACAACAGCTCTGGCAGCTAGGCTTGCATGTTCTGCAAAGTCAGCCGCTGCTTGAGCAACAGAGGAAGCATCCTTAAATTTTATGTTCCAATTCTGCCTGCCAAAAGAAAAATTACCATTACCATCTCCAGGAAATGATTGCCCATGTTCCAACCTTTCATCCTTGAAACCTTAGTGGCATGAACCACCATCTTCAACACAATATTGCCTTGAACGTTCTCCACCAACTCTGGCACCTAGGCTTGCATGTTTTGCAAAGTCAGTCGCTGCTTGAGCAGCAGAGGTAGCATCCTTAAATTTCATGTTCCAATTCTGTCTGCCAACAGAAAAATTACCATTACCATCTCCAGGAAATGATTGCCCATGTTCCAACCTTTCATCCTTGAAACCTAAGTGGCATGAACCACCATCATCAACACAATATTGCCTTGAAAGTTCTACAACAGTTCTGGCAGCTAGGCTTGCATGTTCTGCAAAGTCAGCCGCTGCTTGAGCAGCAGAGGTAGCATCCTTAAATTTCATGTTCCAATTCTGCCTGCCAACAAAACAATTACCATTACCATCTCCAGAAAATGATTGCCCATGTTCCAACCTGTCATCCTTGAAAACTATGAGGCTTGAACCACCATCATCAACATAATATTGCCTTGAAAGTTCTACAACAGCTCTGGCATCTAGGCTTGCATGTTCAGCAAACTCAGCTGCTTCTTGAGTAGCAGAGGTAGCATCCTTAAATTTCATGTTCCAATTCTACCTGCTAACAGAAATATTACCATTACCTTCTCCAGGAAATGATTGCCCATGTTTCAATCTTTCATCCTTGAAACCTAATTAGCATGAACCACCATCTTCAACACAATATTGCAATGAAAGTTCTACAACAGCTCTAGCAGCTAGGCTTGCATGTTCTGCAAACTCAACCGATGCTTGAGCAGCAGAGGTAGCATCCTTAAATTTCATGTTCCAATTCTGCCTGCCAACAGAAAAATTACCATTACCATCTCCAGGAAATGATTACCCATGTTCCAATCTTTCATCCTTGAAACCTAATTGGCACGAACAACCATCATCAACACAATATTGCCTTGAAAGTTCTACAACAGCTCTGGCAGCTAGGGTTGCATGTTCTGCAAAGTCAGCCGCTACTTGAGCAAAGTAGGTACCATCCTTAAATTTCATGTTCCAATTCTGCGTGCCAACAGAAAAATTACCATTACCATCTCTAGGAAATGATTGCCCATGTTCCAACCTTTCATCCTTGAAACCTAAGAGGCATGAACCACCATCATCAACACAATATTGCCTTGAATGTTCTCCACCAACTCTGGCACCTAAGCTTGCATGTTCTGCAAAGTCAGCCACTGCTTGAGCAGCAGAGGTAGCATCCTTAAATTTCATGTTCCAATTCTGCCTGCCAACAGAACAATTACCATTACCATCTCCAGGAAATGATTGCCCATGTTCCAACCTTTCATCCTTGAAACCTAAGTGGCATGAACCACCATCATCAACACAATATTGCCTTGAATGTTCTACAACAGCTCTGGCACCTAGGCTTGTATGTTCTGCAAACTCAACCGATGCTTGAGCAGCAGAGGTAGCATCCTTAAATTTCATGTTCCAATTCTGCCTGCCAACAGAAAAATTACCATTACCATCTCTAGGAAATGATTGCCCATGTTCCAACCTTTCATCCAAGAAACCTAAGTGGTATGAACCACCATCATCAACACAATATTGCCTTGAAAGTTCTACAACAGCTGTGGCAGCTAGGCTTGCTTGTTCTGTAAACTCAGCCGCTGCTTGAGCAGCAGAGGTAGCATCCTTAAATTTCATGTTCCAATTCTGCCTGCCAATAGAAAAATTACTATCTCTAGGAAATGATTGCCCATATTCTAACGTTTAATCCTTGAAACCTAAGTGGCATGAACCACCACCATCAACACAATATTGCCTTGAAAGTTCTACAACAGCTTTGGCAGCTAGGCTTGCATATTCTGCAAACTCAGCCGCTTCTTGAGTAGCAGAGGTAGCATCCTTAAATTTCATGTTCCAATTCTGCCTGCTAACAGAAATATTACCATTACCTTCTCCAGGAAATGATTGCCCATGTTTCAATCTTTCATCATTGAAACCTAATTGGCATGAACCACCATCTTCAACACAATATTGCATTGAAGGTTCTACAACAGCTCTGGCAGCTAGGCTTGCATGTTCTGCAAACTCAACCGATGCTTGAGCAGCAGAGGTAGCATCCTTAAATTTTATGTTCCAATTCTACCTGCCAACAGAAAAATTACCATTACCATCTCCAGGAAATGATTACCCATGTTCCAATCTTTCATCCTTGAAACCTAATTGGCACGAACAACCATCATCAACACAATATTGCCTTGAAAGTTCTACAACAGCTCTGGCAGCTAGGGTTGCATGTTCTGCAAATTCAGCCACTACTTGAGCAAAGTAGGTACCATCCTTAAATTTCATGTTCCAATTCTACGTGCCAACAGAAAAATTACCATTACCATCTCTAGGAAATGATTGCCCATGTTCCAACCTTTCATCCTTGAAACCTAAGAGGCTTGAACCACCATTATCAACACAATATTGCCTTGAAAGTTCTACAACAGTTCTGGCAGCTAGGCTTGCATGTTCTGCAATGTCAGCCGCTGCTTGAGTAGCAGAGGTAGCATACTTAAATTTCATGTTCCAATTCTGCCTGCCAATAGAACAATTACCATTACCATCTCCAGGAAATGATTGCCCATGTTCCAACCTTTCATCCTTGAAACCTAAGTGGAATGAACCACCATCATCAACACAATATTGCCTTGAAAGTTCTACAACAGCTCTGGCACCTAGGCTTGCATGTTCTGCAAACTCAGCCGCTTCTTGAGTAGCAGAGGTAGCATCCTTAAATTTCATGTTCCAATTCTGCCTGCCAATAGAACAATTACCATTACCATCTCCAGGAAATGAATACCCATGTTCCAACCTTTCATCCTTGAAACCTAAGTGGAATGAACCACCATCATCAACACAATATTGCCTTGAAAGTTCTACAACAGCTCTGGCACCTAGGCTTGCATGTTCTGCAAACTCAGCCGCTTCTTGAGTAGCAGAGGTAGCATCCTTAAATTTCATGTTCCAATTCTGCCTGCTAACAGAAATATTACCATTACCTTCTCCAGGAAATGATTGCCCATATTTCAATCTTTCATCCTTGAAACCTAATTGGCATGAACCACCATCTTCAACACAATATTGCATTGAAAGTTCTACAACAGCTCTGGCACCTAGGCTTGCATGTTCTTCAAACTCAACCGATGCTTGAGCAGCAGAGGTAGCATCCTTAAATTTCATGTTCCAATTCTGCCTGCCAACAGAAAAATTACGATTACCATCTCTAGGAAATGATTGCCCATGTTCCAACCTTTCATCCAAGAAACCTAAGTGGTATGAACCACCATCATCAACACAATATTGCCTTGAAAGTTCTACATTAGCTGTGGCAGCTAGGCTTGCTTGTTCTGTAAACTCAGCCGCTGCTTGAGCAGCAGAGGTAGCATCCTTAAATTTCATGTTCCAATTCTGCCTGCCAATAGAAAAATTACTATCTCTAGGAAATGATTGCCCATATTCTAACCTTTAATCCTTGAAACCTAAGTGGCATGAACCACCACCATCAACACAATATTGCCTTGAAAGTTCTACAACAGCTTTGGCAGCTAGGCTTGCATATTCTGCAAACTCAGCCGCTTCTTGAGTAGCAAAGGTAGCATCCTTAAATTTCATGTTCCAATTCTGCCTGCTAACAGAAATATTACCATTACCTTCTCCAGGAAATGATTGCCCATGTTTCAATCTTTCATCATTGAAACCTAATTGGCATGAACCACCATCTTCAACACAATATTGCATTGAAGGTTCTACAACAGCTCTGGCAGCTAGGCTTGCATGTTCTGCAAACTCAACCGATGCTTGAGCAGCAGAGGTAGCATCCTTAAATTTTATGTTACAATTCTACCTGCCAACAGAAAAATTACCATTACCATCTCCAGGAAATGATTACCCATGTTCCAATCTTTCATCCTTGAAACCTAATTGGCACGAACAACCATCATCAACACAATATTGCCTTGAAAGTTCTACAACAGCTCTGGCAGCTAGGGTTGCATGTTCTGCAAATTCAGCCACTACTTGAGCAAAGTAGGTACCATCCTTAAATTTCATGTTCCAATTCTGCGTGCCAACAGAAAAATTACCATTACCATCTCTAGGAAATGATTGCCCATGTTCCAACCTTTCATCCTTGAAACCTAAGAGGCTTGAACCACCATCATCAACACAATATTGCCTTGAAAGTTCTACAACAGTTCTGGCAGCTAGGCTTGCATGTTCTGCAATGTCAGCCGCTGCTTGAGTAGCAGAGGTAGCATCCTTAAATTTCATGTTCCAATTCTGCCTGCCAATAGAACAATTACCATTACCATCTTCAGGAAATGATTGCCCATGTTCCAACCTTTCATCCTTGAAACCTAAGTGGCATGAACCACCATCATCAACACAATATTGCCTTGAAAGTTCTACAACAGCTCTGGCACCTAGGCTTGCATGTTCTGCAAACTCAGCCGCTTCTTGAGTAGCAGAGGTAGCATCCTTAAATTTCATGTTCCAATTCTGCCTGCTAACAGAAATATTACCATTACCTTCTCCAGGAAATGATTGCCCATATTTCAATCTTTCATCCTTGAAACCTAATTGGCATGAACCACCATCTTCAACACAATATTGCATTGAAAGTTCTACAACAGCTCTGGCAGCTAGGCTTGCATGTTCTGCAAACTCAACCGATGCTTGAGCAGCAGAGGTAGCATCCTTAAATTTCATGTTCCAATTCTGCCTGCCAACAGAAAAATTACCATTACCATCTCTAAGAAATGATTGCCCATGTTCCAACCTTTCATCCTTGAAACCTAAGTGGCATGAACCACCATCATCAACACAATATTGCCTTGAAAGTTCTACAACAGCTCTGGCATCTAGGCTTGCATGTTCTGCAAACTCAGCTACTTCTTGAGTAGCAGAGGTAGCATCCTTAAATTTCATGTTCCAATTCTGCCTGCAAACATAAAAATTACCATTACCATCTCCAGCAATTGATTGCCTATGTTCCAACCTTTCATCCTTGAAACCTAAGTGGCATGAACCACCATCATCAACACAATATTGCCTTGAAAATTCTACAACAGCTCTGGCAACTAGGCTTGCATGTTCTGCAAAGTCAGCCGCTGCTTGAGCAACAAAGGAAGCATCCTTAAATTTTATGTTCCAATTCTGCCTGCCAACAGAAAAATTACCATTACTATCTCCAGGAAATGATTGCCCATGTTCCAACCTTTCATCCTTGAAACCTTAGTGGCATGAACCACCATCTTCAACACAATATTGCCTTGAAAGTTCTACAACAGTTCTGGCAGCTAGGCTTGCATGTTCTGCAAAGTCAGCCGCTGCTTGAGCAGCAGAGGTAGCATCCTTAAATTTCATGTTCCAATTCTGCCTGCCAACAGAACAATTACCATTACCATCTCTAGGAAATGATTGCCCATGTTCCAACCTGTCATCATTGAAAACTAAGAGGCTTGAACCACCATCATCAACACAATATTGCCTTGAAAGTTCTACAACAGCTCTGGCATCTAGGCTTGCATGGTTAGCAAACTCAGCCGCTTCTTGAGTAGCAGAGGTAGCATCCTTAAATTTCATGTTCCAATTCTGCCTGCTAACAGAAATATTACTATTACCATCTCCAGGAAATGATTACCCATGTTCCAATCTTTCATCCTTGAAACCTAATTGGCACGAACCACCATCATCAACACAATATTGCCTTGAAAGTTCTACAACAGCTCTGGCAGCTAGGGTTGCATGTTCTGCAAAGTCAGCCGCTACTTGAGCAAAGTAGGTACCATCCTTAAATTTCATGTTCCAATTCTGCCTGCCAACAGAAAAAGTACCATTACCATCTCTAGGAAATGATTGCCCATGTTCCAACCTTTCATCCTTGAAACCTAAGAGGCTTGAACCACCATCATCAACACAATATTGCCTTGAAAGTTCTACAACAGTTCTGGCAGCTAGGCTTGCATGTTCTGCAATGTCAGCCGCTGCTTGAGTAGCAGAGGTAGCATCCTTAAATTTCATGTTCCAATTCTGCCTGCCAACAGAACAATTACCATTACCATCTCTAGGAAATGATTGCCCATGTTCCAACCTTTCATCCTTGAAACCTAAGTGGCATGAACCACCATCATCAATACAATATTGCCTTGAAAGTTCTACAACAGCTCTGGCACCTAGGCTTGCATGTTCTGCAAACTCAGCCGCTTCTTGAGTAGCAGAGGTAGAATCCTTAAATTTTATGTTCCAATTCTGCCTGCTAACAGAAATATTACCATTACCTTCTCCAGGAAATGATTGCCCATGTTTCAATCTTTCATCCTTGAAACCTAATTGGCATGAACCACCATCTTCAACACAATATCGCATTGAATGTTCTACAACAGCTCTGGCAGCTAGGCTTGCATGTTCTGCAAACTCAACCGATGCTTGAGCAGCAGAGGTAGCATCCTTAAATTTCATGTTCCAATTCTGCCTGCCAACAGAAAAATTACCATTACCATCTCTAGGAAATGATTGCCCATGTTCCAACCTTTCATCCTTGAAACCTAAGTGGCATGAACCACCATCATCAATACAATATTGCCTTGAAAGTTCTACAACAGCTCTGGCACCTAGGCTTGCATGTTCTGCAAACTCAGCCGCTTCTTGAGTAGCAGAGGTAGCATCCTTAAATTTTATGTTCCAATTCTGCCTGCTAACAGAAATATTACCATTACCTTCTCCAGAAAATGATTGCCCATGTTTCAATCTTTCATCCTTGAAACCTAATTGGCATGAACCACCATCTTCAACACAATATTGCATTGAATGTTCTACAACAGCTCTGGCAGCTAGGCTTGCATGTTCTGCAAACTCAACCGATGCTTGAGCAGCAGAGGTAGCATCCTTAAATTTCATGTTCCAATTCTGCCTGCCAACAGAAAAATTACCATTACCATCTCTAAGAAATGATTGCCCATGTTCCAACCTTTCATCCTTGAAACCTAAGTGGCATGAACCACCATCATCAACACAATATTGCCTTGAAAGTTCTACAACAGCTTTGGCAGCTAGGCTTGCATGTTCTGCAAACTCAGCCGCTTCTTGAGTAGCAGAGGTAGCATCCTTAAATTTCATGTTCCAATTCTGCCTGCAAACATAAAAATTACCATTACCATCTCCAGCAATTGATTGCCTATGTTCCAACCTTTCATCCTTGAAACCTAAGTGGCATGAACCACCATCATCAACACAATATTGCCTTGAAAATTCTACAACAGCTCTGGCAGCTAGGCTTGCATGTTCTGCAAAGTCAGTCGCTGCTTGAGCAACAAAGGAAGCATCCTTAAATTTTATGTTCCAATTCTGCCTGCCCACAGAAAAATTACCATTACTATCTCCAGGAAATGATTGCCCATGTTCCAACCTTTCATCCTTGAAACCTTAGTGGCATGAACCACCATCTTCAACACAATATTGCCTTGAACGTTCTCCACCAACTCTGGCACCTAGGCTTACATGTTTTGCAAAGTCAGCCGCTGCTTGAGCAGCAGAGATAGCATCCTTAAATTTCATGTTCCAATTCTGTCTGCCAACAGAAAAATTACCATTACCATCTCCAGGAAATGATTGCCCATGTTCCAACCTTTCATCCTTGAAACCTAAGTGGCATGAACCACCATCATCAACACAATATTGCCTTGAAAGTTCTACAACAGTTCTGGCAGCTAGGCTTGCATGTTCTGCAAAGTCAGCCGCTGCTTGAGCAGCAGAGGTAGCATCCTTAAATTTCATGTTCCAATTCTGCCTGCCAACAGAACAATTACCATTACCATCTCCAGGAAATGATTGCCCATGTTCCAACCTGTCATCATTGAAAACTAAGAGGCTTGAACCACCATCATCAACACAATATTGCCTTGAAAGTTCTACAACAGCTCTGGCATCTAGGCTTGCATGGTCAGCAAACTCAGCCGCTTCTTGAGTAGCAGAGGTAGCATCCTTAAATTTCATGTTCCAATTCTGCCTGCTAACAGAAATATTACTATTACCATCTCCAGGAAATGATTACCCATGTTCCAATCTTTCATCCTTGAAACCTAATTGGCACGAACCACCATCATCAACACAATATTGCCTTGAAAGTTCTACAACAGCTCTGGCAGCTAGGGTTGCATGTTCTGCAAAGTCAGCCGCTACTTGAGCAAAGTAGGTACCATCCTTAAATTTCATGTTCCAATTCTGCCTGCCAACAGAAAAAGTACCATTACCATCTCTAGGAAATGATTGCCCATGTTCCAACCTTTCATCCTTGAAACCTAAGAGGCTTGAACCACCATCATCAACACAATATTGCCTTGAAAGTTCTACAACAGTTCTGGCAGCTAGGCTTGCATGTTCTGCAATGTCAGCCGCTGCTTGAGTAGCAGAGGTAGCATCCTTAAATTTCATGTTCCAATTCTGCCTGCCAACAGAACAATTACCATTACCATCTCTAGGAAATGATTGCCCATGTTCCAACCTTTCATCCTTGAAACCTAAGTGGCATGAACCACCATCATCAATACAATATTGCCTTGAAAGTTCTACAACAGCTCTGGCACCTAGGCTTGCATGTTCTGCAAACTCAGCCGCTTCTTGAGTAGCAGAGGTAGAATCCTTAAATTTTATGTTCCAATTCTGCCTGCTAACAGAAATATTACCATTACCTTCTCCAGGAAATGATTGCCCATGTTTCAATCTTTCATCCTTGAAACCTAATTGGCATGAACCACCATCTTCAACACAATATTGCATTGAATGTTCTACAACAGCTCTGGCAGCTAGGCTTGCATGTTCTGCAAACTCAACCGATGCTTGAGCAGCAGAGGTAGCATCCTTAAATTTCATGTTCCAATTCTGCCTGCCAACAGAAAAATTACCATTACCATCTCTAGGAAATGATTGCCCATGTTCCAACCTTTCATCCTTGAAACCTAAGTGGCATGAACAGCCATCATCAATACAATATTGCCTTGAAAGTTCTACAACAGCTCTGGCACCTAGGCTTGCATGTTCTGCAAACTCAGCCGCTTCTTGAGTAGCAGAGGTAGCATCCTTAAATTTTATGTTCCAATTCTGCCTGCTAACAGAAATATTACCATTACCTTCTCCAGAAAATGATTGCCCATGTTTCAATCTTTCATCCTTGAAACCTAATTGGCATGAACCACCATCTTCAACACAATATTGCATTGAAAGTTCTACAACAGCTCTGGCAGCTCTAGGCTTGCATGTTCTGCAAACTCAACCGATGCTTGAGCAGCAGAGGTAGCATCCTTAAATTTCATGTTCCAATTCTGCCTGCCAACAGAAAAATTACCATTACCATCTCTAAGAAATGATTGCCCATGTTCCAACCTTTCATCCTTGAAACCTAAGTGGCATGAACCACCATCATCAACACAATATTGCCTTGAAAGTTCTACAACAGCTTTGGCAGCTAGGCTTGCATGTTCTGCAAACTCAGCCGCTTCTTGAGTAGCAGAGGTAGCATCCTTAAATTTCATGTTCCAATTCTGCCTACAAACATAAAAATTACCATTACCATCTCCAGCAATTGATTGCCTATGTTCCAACCTTTCATCCTTGAAACCTAAGTGGCATGAACCAGCATCATCAACACAATATTGCCTTGAAAATTCTACAACAGCTCTGGCAGCTAGGCTTGCATGTTCTGCAAAGTCAGCCGCTGCTTGAGCAACAAAGGAAGCATCCTTAAATTTTATGTTCCAATTCTGCCTGCCAACAGAAAAATTACCATTACTATCTCCAGGAAATGATTGCCCATGTTCCAACCTTTCATCCTTGAAACCTTAGTGGCATGAACCACCATCTTCAACACAATATTGCCTTGAACGTTCTCCACCAACTCTGGCACCTAGGCTTACATGTTTTGCAAAGTCAGCCGCTGCTTGAGCAGCAGAGATAGCATCCTTAAATTTCATGTTCCAATTCTATCTGCCAACAGAAAAATTACCATTACCATCTCCAGGAAATGATTGCCCATGTTCCAACCTTTCATCCTTGAAACCTAAGTGGCATGAACCACCATCATCAACACAATATTGCCTTGAAAGTTCTACAACAGTTCTGGCAGCTAGGCTTGCATGTTCTGCAAAGTCAGCCGCTGCTTGAGCAGCAGAGGTAGCATCCTTAAATTTCATGTTCCAATTCTGCCTGCCAACAGAACAATTACCATTACCATCTCCAGGAAATGATTGCCCATGTTCCAACCTGTCATCATTGAAAACTAAGAGGCTTGAACCACCATCATCAACACAATATTGCCTTGAAAGTTCTACAACAGCTCTGGCATCTAGGCTTGCATGGTTAGCAAACTCAGCCGCTTCTTGAGTAGCAGAGGTAGCATCCTTAAATTTCATGTTCCAATTCTGCCTGCTAACAGAAATATTACTATTACCATCTCCAGGAAATGATTACCCATGTTCCAATCTTTCATCCTTGAAACCTAATTGGCACGAACCACCATCATCAACACAATATTGCCTTGAAAGTTCTACAACAGCTCTGGCAGCTAGGGTTGCATGTTCTGCAAAGTCAGCCGCTACTTGAGCAAAGTAGGTACCATCCTTAAATTTCATGTTCCAATTCTGCCTGCCAACAGAAAAAGTACCATTACCATCTCTAGGAAATGATTGCCCATGTTCCAACCTTTCATCCTTGAAACCTAAGAGGCTTGAACCACCATCATCAACACAATATTGCCTTGAAAGTTCTACAACAGTTCTGGCAGCTAGGCTTGCATGTTCTGCAATGTCAGCCGCTGCTTGAGTAGCAGAGGTAGCATCCTTAAATTTCATGTTCCAATTCTGCCTGCCAACAGAACAATTACCATTACCATCTCTAGGAAATGATTGCCCATGTTCCAACCTTTCATCCTTGAAACCTAAGTGGCATGAACCACCATCATCAATACAATATTGCCTTGAAAGTTCTACAACAGCTCTGGCACCTAGGCTTGCATGTTCTGCAAACTCAGCCGCTTCTTGAGTAGCAGAGGTAGCATCCTTAAATTTTATGTTCCAATTCTGCCTGCTAACAGAAATATTACCATTACCTTCTCCAGGAAATGATTGCCCATGTTTCAATCTTTCATCCTTGAAACCTAATTGGCATGAACCACCATCTTCAACACAATATTGCATTGAATGTTCTACAACAGCTCTGGCAGCTAGGCTTGCATGTTCTGCAAACTCAACCGATGCTTGAGCAGCAGAGGTAGCATCCTTAAATTTCATGTTCCAATTCTGCCTGCCAACAGAAAAATTACCATTACCATCTCTAGGAAATGATTGCCCATGTTCCAACCTTTCATCCAAGAAACCTAAGTGGTATGAACCACCATCATCAACACAATATTGCCTTGAAAGTTCTACAACAGCTGTGGCAGCTAGGCTTGCATGTTCTGCAAACTCAGCCGCTGCTTGAGCAGCAGAGGTAGCATCCTTAAATTTCATGTTCCAATTCTGCCTGCCAATAGAAAAATTACTATCTCTAGGAAATGATTGCCCATATTCTAACCTTTAATCCTTGAAACCTAAGTGGCATGAACCACCATCATCAACACAATATTGCCTTGAAAGTTCTACAACAGCTTTGGCAGCTAGGCTTGCATGTTCTGCAAACTCAGCCGCTTCTTGAGTAGCAGAGGTAGCATCCTTAAATTTCATGTTCCAATTCTGCCTGCAAACATAAAAATTACCATTACCATCTCCAGCAATTGATTGCCTATGTTCCAACCTTTCATCCTTGAAACCTAAGTGGCATGAACCACCATCATCAACACAATATTGCCTTGAAAATTCTACAACAGCTCTGGCAGCTAGGCTTGCATGTTCTGCAAAGTCAGCCGCTGCTTGAGCAACAGAGTAAGCATCCTTAAATTTTATGTTCCAATTCTGCCTGCCAACAGAAAAATTACCATTACCATCTCCAGGAAATGATTGCCCATGTTCCAACCTTTCATCCTTGAAACCTAAGTGGCATGAACCACCATCTTCAACACAATATTGCCTTGAACGTTCTCCACCAACTCTGGCACCTAGGCTTGCATGTTCTGCAAAGTCAGCCGCTGCTTGAGCAGCAGAGGTAGCATCCTTAAATTTCATGTTCCAATTCTGCCTGCCAACAGAAAAATTACCATTACCATCTCCAGGAAATGATTGCCCATGTTCCAACCTTTCATCCTTGAAACCTAAGTGGCATGAACCACCATCATCAACACAATATTGCCTTGAAAGTTCTACAACAGTTCTGGCAGCTAGGCTTGCATGTTCTGCAAAGTCAGCCGCTGCTTGAGCAGCAGAGGTAGCATCCTTAAATTTCATGTTCCAATTCTGCCTGCCAACAGAACAATTACCATTACCATCTCCAGGAAATGATTGCCCATGTTCCAACCTGTCATCCTTGAAAACTAAGAGGCTTGAACCACCATCATCAACACAATATTGCCTTGAAAGTTCTACAACAGCTCTGGCATCTAGGCTTGCATGTTCAGCAAACTCAGCCGCTTCTTGAGTAGCAGAGGTAGCATCCTTAAATTTCATGTTCCAATTCTGCCTGCTAACAGAAATATTACTATTACCATCTCCAGGAAATGATTACCCATGTTCCAATCTTTCATCCTTGAAACCTAATTGGCACGAACCACCATCATCAACACAATATTGCCTTGAAAGTTCTACAACAGCTCTGGCAGCTAGGGTTGCATGTTCTGCAAAGTCAGCCGCTACTTGAGCAAAGTAGGTACCATCCTTAAATTTCATGTTCCAATTCTGCCTGCCAACAGAAAAAGTACCATTACCATCTCTAGGAAATGATTGCCCATGTTCCAACCTTTCATCCTTGAAACCTAAGAGGCTTGAACCACCATCATCAACACAATATTGCCTTGAAAGTTCTACAACAGTTCTGGCAGCTAGGCTTGCATGTTCTGCAATGTCAGCCGCTGCTTGAGTAGCAGAGGTAGCATCCTTAAATTTCATGTTCCAATTCTGCCTGCCAACAGAACAATTACCATTACCATCTCCAGGAAATGATTGCCCATGTTCCAACCTTTCATCCTTGAAACCTAAGTGGCATGAACCACCATCATCAACACAATATTGCCTTGAAAGTTCTACAACAGCTCTGGCACCTAGGCTTGCATGTTCTGCAAACTCAGCCGCTTCTTGAGTAGCAGAGGTAGCATCCTTAAATTTCATGTTCCAATTCTGCCTGCTAACAGAAATATTACCATTACCTTCTCCAGGAAATGATTGCCCATGTTTCAATCTTTCATCCTTGAAACCTAATTGGCATGAACCACCATCTTCAACACAATATTGCATTGAAAGTTCTACAACAGCTCTGGCACCTAGGCTTGCATGTTCTGCAAACTCAACTGATGCTTGAGCAGCAGAGGTAGCATCCTTAAATTTCATGTTCCAATTCTGCCTGCCAACAGAAAAATTACCATTACCATCTCTAGGAAATGATTGCCCATGTTCCAACCTTTCATCCAAGAAACCTAAGTGGTATGAACCACCATCATCAACACAATATTGCCTTGAAAGTTCTACAACAGCTGTGGCAGCTAGGCTTGCATGTTCTGCAAACTCAGCCGCTGCTTGAGCAGCAGAGGTAGCATCCTTAAATTTCATGTTCCAATTCTGCCTGCCAATAGAAAAATTACTATCTCTAGGAAATGATTGCCCATATTCTAACCTTTAATCCTTGAAACCTAAGTGGCATGAACCACCATCATCAACACAATATTGCCTTGAAAGTTCTACAACAGCTTTGGCAGCTAGGATTGCATGTTCTGCAAACTCAGCCGCTTCTTGAGTAGCAGAGGTAGCATCCTTAAATTTCATGTTCCAATTCTGCCTGCAAACATAAAAATTACCATTACCATCTCCAGCAATTGATTGCCTATGTTCCAATCTTTTATCCTTGAAACCTAAGTGGCATGAACCACCATCATCAACACAATATTGCCTTGAAAATTCTACAACAGCTCTGGCAGCTAGGCTTGCATGTTCTGCAAAGTCAGCCGCTGCTTGAGCAACAGAGGTAGCATCCTTAAATTTTATGTTCCAATTCTGCCTGAAAACAGAAAAATTACCATTACCATCTCCAGGAAATGATTGCCCATGTTCCAACCTTTCATCTTTGAAACCTAAGTGGCATGAACCACCATCATTAACACAATATTGCCTTGAATGTTCTCCACCAATTCTGGCACCTAGGCTTGCATGTTCTGCAAAGTCAGCCGCTGCTTGAGCAGCAGAGGTAGCATCCTTAAATTTCATGTTCCAATTCTGCCTGCCAACAGAAAAATTACCATTACCATCTCCAGGAAATGATTGCCCATGTTCCAACCTTTCATCCTTGAAACCTAAGTGGCATGAACCACCATCATCAACACAATATTGCCTTGAAAGTTCTACAACAGTACTGGCAGCTAGGCTTGCATGTTCTGCAAAGTCAGCCGCTGCTTGAGCAGCAGAGGTAGCATCCTTAAATTTCATGTTCCAATTCTGCCTGCCAATAGAACAATTACTATTACCATCTCCAGGAAATGATTGCCCATGTTCCAACCAGTCATCCTTGAAAACTAAGAGGTTTGAACCACCAGCATCAACACAATATTGCTTTGAAAGTTCTACAACAGCTCTGGCATCTAGGCTTGCATGTTCAGCAAACTCAGCCGCTTCTTGAGTAGCAGAGGTAGCATCCTTAAATTTCATGTTCCAATTCTGCCTGCTAACAGAAATATTACCATTACCATCTCCAGGAAATGATTACCCATGTTCCAATCTTTCATCCTTGAAACCTAATTGGCACGAACCACCATCATCAACACAATATTGCCTTGAAAGTTCTACAACAACTCTGGCAGCTAGGGTTGCATGTTCTGCAAAGTCAGCCGCTACTTGAGCAAAGTAGGTACCATCCTTAAATTTCATGTTCCAATTCTGCCTCCCAACAGAAAAATTACCATTACCATCTCTAGGAAATGATTGCCCATGTTCCAACCTTTCATCCTTGAAACCTAAGAGGCTTGAACCACCATCATCAACACAATATTGCCTTGAAAGTTGTACAACAGTTCTGGCAGCTAGGCTTGCATGTTCTGCAATGTCAGCCGCTGCTTGAGTAGCAGAGGTAGCATCCTTAAATTTCATGTTCCAATTCTGCCTGCCAACAGAACAATTACCATTACCATCTCCAGGAAATGATTGCCCATGTTCCAACCTTTCATCCTTCAAACCTAAGTGGCATGAACCACCATCATCAACACAATATTGCCTTGAAAGTTCTACAACAGCTCTGGCACCTAGGCTTGCATGTTCTGCAAACTCAGCCGCTTCTTGAGTAGCAGAGGTAGCATCCTTAAATTTCATGTTCCAATTCTGCCTGCTAACAGAAATATTACCATTACCTTCTCCAGGAAATGATTGCCCATGTTTCAATCTTTCATCCTTGAAACCTAATTGGCATGAACCACCATCTTCAACACAATATTGCATTGAAAGTTCTACAACAGCTCTGGCAGCTAGGCTTGCATGTTCTGCAAACTCAACCGATGCTTGAGCAGCAGAGGTAGCATCCTTAAATTTCATGTTCCAATTCTGCCTGCCAATGAAAAATTACCATTACCATCTCCAGGAAATGATTGCCCATGTTCCAACCTTTCATCCAAGAAACCTAAGTGGTATGAACCACCATCATCAACACAATATTGCCTTGAAAGTTCTACAACAGCTGTGGCAGCTAGGCTTGCATGTTCTGCAAACTCAGCCGCTGCTTGAGCAGCAGAGGTAGCATCCTTAAATTTCATGTTCCAATTCTACCTGCCAATAGAAAAATTACTATCTCTAGGAAATGATTGCCCATATTCTAACCTTTAATCCTTGAAACCTAAGTGGCATGAACCACCATCATCAACACAATATTGCCTTGAAAGTTCTACAACAGCTTTGGCAGCTAGGCTTGCATGTTCTGCAAACTCAGCCGCTTCTTGAGTAGCAGAGGTAGCATCCTTAAATTTCATGTTCCAATTCTGCCTGCAAACATAAAAATTACCATTACCATCTCCAGCAATTGATTGCCTATGTTCCAACCTTTCATCCTTGAAACCTAAGTGGCATGAACCACCATCATCAACACAATATTGCCTTGAAAATTCTACAACAGCTCTGGCAGCTAGGCTTGCATGTTCTGCAAAGTCAGCCGCTGCTTGAGCAACAGAGGTAGCATCCTTAAATTTCATGTTCCAATTCTGCCTGCCAACAGAAAAATTACCATTACCATCTCCAGGAAATGATTGCCCATGTTCCAACCTTTCATCCTTGAAACCTAAGTGGCATGAACCACCATCATCAACACAATATTGACTTGAATGTTCTCCACCAACTCTGGCACCTAGGCTTGCATGTTCTGCAAAGTCAGCCGCTGCTTGAGCAGCAGAGGTAGCATCCTTAAATTTCATGTTCCAATTCTGCCTGCCAACAGAAAAATTTCCATTACTATCTCCAGGAAATGATTGCCCATTTTCCAACCTTTAATCCTTGAAACCTAAGTGGCATGAACCACCATCATCAACACAATATTGCCTTGAAAGTTCTACAACAGTTCTGGCAGCTAGGCTTGCATGTTCTGCAAAGTCAGCCGCTGCTTGAGCAGCAGAGGTAGCATCCTTAAATTTCATGTTCCAATTCTGCCTGCCAACAGAAAAATTACCATTACCATCTCTAGGAAATGATTGCCCATGTTCCAACCTTTCATCCTTGAAACCTAAGTGGCATGAACCACCATCATCAACACAATATTGCCTTGAAAGTTCTACAACAGCTCTGGCAGCTAGGCTTGCATGTTCTGCAAACTCAGCCGCTTCTTGAGTAGCAGAGGTAGCATCCTTAAATTTCATGTTCCAATTCTGCCTGCAAACATAAAAATTACCATTACCATCTCCAACAATTGATTGCCTATGTTCCAACCTTTCATCCTTGAAACCTAAGTGGCATGAACCACCATCATCAACACAATATTGCCTTAAAAATTCTACAACAGCTCTGGCAGCTAGGCTTGCATGTTCTGCAAAGTCAGCCGCTGCTTGAGCAACAGAGGTAGCATCCTTAAATTTCATGTTCCAATTCTGCCTGCCAACAGAAAAATTACCATTACCATCTCCAGGAAATGATTGCCCATGTTCCAACCTTTCATCCTTGAAACCTAAGTGGCATGAACCACCATCATCAACACAATATTGCCTTGAATGTTCTCCACCAACTCTGGCACCTAGGCTTGCATGTTCTGCAAAGTCAGCCGCTGCTTGAGCAGCAGAGGTAGCATCCTTAAATTTCATGTTCCAATTCTGCCTGCCAACAGAAAAATTACCATTACCATCTCCAGGAAATGATTGCCCATGTTTCCAACCTTTCATCCTTGAAACCTAAGTGGCATGAACCACCATCATCAACACAATATTGCCTTGAAAGTTCTACAACAGTTCTGGCAGCTAGGCTTGCATGTTCTGCAAAGTCAGCCGCTGCTTGAGCAGCAGAGGTAGCATCCTTAAATTTCATGTTCCAATTCTGCCTGCCAACAGAACAATTACCATTACCATCTCCAGGAAATGATTGCCCATGTTCCAACCTGTCATCCTTGAAAACTAAGAGGCTTGAACCACCATCATCAACATAATATTGCCTTGAAAGTTCTGCAACAGCTCTGGCATCTAGGCTTGCATGTTCAGCAAACTCAGCCGCTTCTTGAGTAGCAGAGGTAGCATCCTTAAATTTCATGTTCCAATTCTGCCTGCTAACAGAAATATTACCATTACCATCTCCAGGAAATGATTACCCATGTTCCAATCTTTCATCCTTGAAACCTAATTGGCACGAACCACCATCATCAACACAATATTGCCTTGAAAGTTCTACAACAGCTCTGGCAGCTAGGGTTGCATGTTCTGCAAAGTCAGCCGCTACTTGAGCAAAGTAGGTACCATCCTTAAATTTCATGTTCCAATTCTGCCTGCCAACAGAAAAATTACCATTACCATCTCTAGGAAATGATTGCCCATGTTCCAACCTTTCATCCTTGAAACCTAAGAGGCTTGAACCACCATCATCAACACAATATTGCCTTGAAAGTTCTACAACAGTTCTGGCAGCTAGGCTTGCATGTTCTGCAATGTCAGCCGCTGCTTGAGTAGCAGAGGTAGCATCCTTAAATTTCATGTTCCAATTCTGCCTGCCAACAGAACAATTACCATTACCATCTCCAGGAAATGATTGCCCATGTTCCAACCTTTCATCCTTGAAACCTAAGTGGCATGAACCACCATCATCAACACAATATTGCCTTGAATGTTCTCCACCAACTCTGGCACCTAAGCTTGCATGTTCTGCAAAGTCAGCCGCTACTTGAGCAGCAGAGGTAGCATCCTTAAATTTCATGTTCCAATTCTGCCTGCCAACAGAAAAATTACCATTACCATCTCCAGGAAATGATTGCCCATGATCCAACCTTTCATCCTTGAAACCTAAGTGGCATGAACCACCATCATCAACACAATATTGCCTTGAAAGTTCTACAACAGTTCTGGCAGCTAGGCTTGCATGTTCTGCAAAGTCAGCCGCTGCTTGAGCAGCAGAGGTAGCATCCTTAAATTTCATGTTCCAATTCTGCCTGCCAACAGAACAATTACCATTACCATCTCCAGGAAATGATTGCCCATGTTCCAACCTGTCATCCTTGAAAACTAAGAGGCTTGAACCACCATCATCAACACAATATTGCCTTGAAAGTTCTACAACAGCTCTGGCATCTAGGCTTGCATGTTCAGCAAACTCAGCCGCTTCTTGAGTAGCAGAGGTAGCATCATTAAATTTCATGTTCCAATTCTGCCTGCTAACAGAAATATTACTATTACCATCTCCAGGAAATGATTACCCATGTTCCAATCTTTCATCCTTGAAACCTAATTGGCATGAACCACCATCATCAACACAATATTGCCTTGAAAGTTCTACAACAGCTCTGGCAGCTAGGGTTGCATGTTCTGCAAAGTCAGCCGCTACTTGAGCAAAGTAGGTACCATCCTTAAATTTCATGTTCCAATTCTGCCTGCCAACAGAAAAATTACCATTACCATCTCTAGGAAATGATTGCCCATGTTCCAACCTTTCATCCTTGAAACCTAAGAGGCTTGAACCACCATCATCAACACAATATTGCCTTGAAAGTTCTACAACAGTTCTGGCAGCTAGGCTTGCATGTTCTGCAATGTCAGCCGCTGCTTGAGTAGCAGAGGTAGCATCCTTAAATTTCATGTTCCAATTCTGCCTGCCAACAGAACAATTACCATTACCATCTCCAGGAAATGATTTCCCATGTTCCAACCTTTCATCCTTGAAACCTAAGTGGCATGAACCACCATCATCAACACAATATTGCCTTGAAAGTTCTACAACAGCTCTGGCACCTAGGCTTGCATGTTCTGCAAACTCAGCCGCTTCTTGAGTAGCAGAGGTAGCATCCTTAAATTTCATGTTCCAATTCTGCCTGCTAACAGAAATATTACCATTACCTTCTCCAGGAAATGATTGCCCATGTTTCAATCTTTCATCCTTGAAACCTAATTGGCATGAACCACCATCTTCAACACAATATTGCATTGAAAGTTCTACAACAGCTCTGGCACCTAGGCTTGCATGTTCTGCAAACTCAACCGATGCTTGAGCAGCAGAGGTAGCATCCTTAAATTTCATGTTCCAATTCTGCCTGCCAACAGAAAAATTACCATTACCATCTCTAGGAAATGATTGCCCATGTTCCAACCTTTCATCGAAGAAACCTAAGTGGTATGAACCACCATCATCAACACAATATTGCCTTGAAAGTTCTACAACAGCTGTGGCAGCTAGGCTTGCATGTTCTGCAAACTCAGCCGCTGCTTGAGCAGCAGAGGTAGCATCCTTAAATTTCATGTTCCAATTCTGCCTGCCAATAGAAAAATTACTATCTCTAGGAAATGATTGCCCATATTCTAACCTTTAATCCTTGAAACCTAAGTGGCATGAACCACCATCATCAACACAATATTGCCTTGAAAGTTCTACAACAGCTTTGGCAGCTAGGCTTGCATGTTCTGCAAACTCAGCCGCTTCTTGAGTAGCAGAGGTAGCATCCTTAAATTTCATGTTCCAATTCTGCCTGCAAACATAAAAATTACCATTACCATCTCCAGCAATTGATTGCCTATGTTCCAATCTTTTATCCTTGAAACCTAAGTGGCATGAACCACCATCATCAACACAATATTGCCTTGAAAATTCTACAACAGCACTGGCAGCTAGGCTTGCATGTTCTGCAAAGTCAGCCGCTGCTTGAGCAACAGAGGTAGCATCCTTAAATTTCATGTTCCAATTCTGCCTGAAAACAGAAAAATTACCATTACCATCTCCAGGAAATGATTGCCCATGTTCCAACCTTTCATCTTTGAAACCTAAGTGGCATGAACCACCATCATTAACACAATATTGCCTTGAATGTTCTCCACCAATTCTGGCACCTAGGCTTGCATGTTCTGCAAAGTCAGCCGCTGCTTGAGCAGCAGAGGTAGCATCCTTAAATTTCATGTTCCAATTCTGCCTGCCAACAGAAAAATTACCATTACCATCTCCAGGAAATGATTGCCCATGTTCCAACCTTTCATCCTTGAAACCTAAGTGGCATGAACCACCATCATCAACACAATATTGCCTTGAAAGTTCTACAACAGTACTGGCAGCTAGGCTTGCATGTTCTGCAAAGTCAGCCGCTGCTTGAGCAGCAGAGGTAGCATCCTTAAATTTCATGTTCCAATTCTGCCTGCCAATAGAACAATTACCATTACCATCTCCAGGAAATGATTGCCCATGTTCCAACCAGTCATCCTTGAAAACTAAGAGGCTTGAACCACCAGCATCAACACAATATTGCTTTGAAAGTTCTACAACAGCTCTGGCATCTAGGCTTGCATGTTCAGCAAACTCAGCCGCTTCTTGAGTAGCAGAGGTAGCATCCTTAAATTTCATGTTCCAATTCTGCCTGCTAACAGAAATATTACCATTACCATCTCCAGGAAATGATTACCCATGTTCCAATCTTTCATCCTTGAAACCTAATTGGCACGAACCACCATCATCAACACAATATTGCCTTGAAAGTTCTACAACAGCTCTGGCAGCTAGGGTTGCATGTTCTGCAAAGTCAGCCGCTACTTGAGCAAAGTAGGTACCATCCTTAAATTTCATGTTCCAATTCTGCCTCCCAACAGAAAAATTACCATTACCATCTCTAGGAAATGATTGCCCATGTTCCAACCTTTCATCCTTGAAACCTAAGAGGCTTGAACCACCATCATCAAAACAATATTGCCTTGAAAGTTGTACAACAGTTCTGGCAGCTAGGCTTGCATGTTCTGCAATGTCAGCCGCTGCTTGAGTAGCAGAGGTAGCATCCTTAAATTTCATGTTCCAATTCTGCCTGCCAACAGAACAATTACCATTACCATCTCCAGGAAATGATTGCCCATGTTCCAACATTTCATCCTTCAAACCTAAGTGGCATGAACCACCATCATCAACACAATATTGCCTTGAACGTTCTACAACAGCTCTGGCACCTAGGCTTGCATGTTCTGCAAACTCAGCCGCTTCTTGAGTAGCAGAGGTAGCATCCTTAAATTTCATGTTCCAATTCTGCCT
The DNA here is from genome assembly GCF_000390325.3 of Nicotiana tomentosiformis. NCBI lineage: Eukaryota > Viridiplantae > Streptophyta > Magnoliopsida > Solanales > Solanaceae > Nicotiana > Nicotiana tomentosiformis. The sequence goes on from NW_027174586.1 coordinate 62,271, forward strand.
GCTAACAGAAATATTACCATTACCATCTCCAGGAAATGATTGCCCATGTTTCAATCTTTCATCCTTGAAACCTAATTGGCATGAACCACCATCTTCAACACAATATTGCATTGAAAGTTCTACAACAGCTCTGGCAGCTAGGCTTGCATGTTCTGCAAACTCAACCGATGCTTGAGCAGCAGAGGTAGCATCCTTAAATTTCATGTTCCAATTCTGCCTGCCAACGAAAAATTACCATTACCATCTCCAGGAAATGATTGCCCATGTTCCAACCTTTCATCCAAGAAACCTAAGTGGTATGAACCACCATCATCAACACAATATTGCCTTGAAAGTTCTACAACAGCTGTGGCAGCTAGGCTTGCATGTTCTGCAAACTCAGCCGCTGCTTGAGCAGCAGAGGTAGCATCCTTAAATTTCATGTTCCAATTCTACCTGCCAATAGAAAAATTACTATCTCTAGGAAATGATTGCCCATATTCTAACCTTTAATCCTTGAAACCTAAGTGGCATGAACCACCATCATCAACACAATATTGCCTTGAAAGTTCTACAACAGCTTTGGCAGCTAGGCTTGCATGTTCTGCAAACTCAGCCGCTTCTTGAGTAGCAGAGGTAGCATCCTTAAATTTCATGTTCCAATTCTGCCTGCAAACATAAAAATTACCATTACCATCTCCAGCAATTGATTGCCTATGTTCCAACCTTTCATCCTTGAAACCTAAGTGGCATGAACCACCATCATCAACACAATATTGCCTTGAAAATTCTACAACAGCTCTGGCAGCTAGGCTTGCATGTTCTGCAAAGTCAGCCGCTGCTTGAGCAACAGAGGTAGCATCCTTAAATTTCATGTTCCAATTCTGCCTGCCAACAGAAAAATTACCATTACCATCTCCAGGAAATGATTGCCCATGTTCCAACCTTTCATCCTTGAAACCTAAGTGGCATGAACCACCATCATCAACACAATATTGCATTGAAAGTTCTACAATAGCTCTGGCAGCTAGGCTTGCATGTTCTGCAAAGTCAGCCGCTGCTTGAGCAGCAGAGGTAGCATCCTTAAATTTCATGTTCCAATTCTGCCTGCCAACAGAAAAATTACCATTACCATCTCCAGGAAATGATTGCCCATTTTCCAACCTTTTCATCCTTGAAACCTAAGTGGCATGAACCACCATCATCAACACAATATTGCCTTGAAAGTTCTACAACAGTTCTGGCAGCTAGGCTTGCATGTTCTGCAAAGTCAGCCGCTGCTTGAGCAGCAGAGGTAGCATCCTTAAATTTCATGTTCCAATTCTGCCTGCCAACAGAACAATTACCATTACCATCTCCAGGAAATGATTGCCCATGTTCCAACCTGTCATCCTTGAAAACTAAGAGGCTTGAACCACCATCATCAACACAATATTGCCTTGAAAGTTCTACAACAGCTCTGGCATCTAGGCTTGCATGTTCAGCAAACTCAGCCGCTTCTTGAGTAGCAGAGGTAGCATCCTTAAATTTCATGTTCCAATTCTGCCTGCTAACAGAAATATTACCATTACCATCTCCAGGAAATGATTACCCATGTTCCAATCTTTCATCCTTGAAACCTAATTGGCACGAACCACCATCATCAACACAATATTGCCTTGAAAGTTCTACAACAGCTCTGGCAGCTAGGGTTGCATGTTCTGCAAAGTCAGCCGCTACTTGAGCAAAGTAGGTACCATCCTTAAATTTCATGTTCCAATTCTGCCTCCTAACTGAAAAATTACCATTACCATCTCTAGGAAATGATTGCCCATGTTCCAACCTTTCATCCTTGAAACCTAAGAGGCTTGAACCACCATCATCAACACAATATTGCCTTGAAAGTTGTACAACAGTTCTGGCAGCTAGGCTTGCATGTTCTGCAATGTCAGCCGCTGCTTGAGTAGCAGAGGTAGCATCCTTAAATTTCATGTTCCAATTCTGCCTGCCAACAGAACAATTACCATTACCATCTCCAGGAAATGATTGCCCATGTTCCAACCTTTCATCCTTGAAACCTAAGTGGCATGAACCACCATCATCAACACAATATTGCCTTGAAAGTTCTACAACAGCTCTGGCACCTAAGCTTGCATGTTCTGCAAAGTCAGCCGCTGCTTGAGCAGCAGAGGTAGCATCCTTAAATTTCATGTTCCAATTTTGCCTGCCAACAGAAAAATTACCATTACCATCTCTAGGAAATGATTGCCCATGTTCCAACCTTTCATCCTTGAAACCTAAGAGGCTTGAACCACCATCATCAACACAATATTGCCTTGAAAGTTCTACAACAGTTCTGGCAGCTAGGCTTGCATGTTCTGCAATGTCAGCCGCTGCTTGAGTAGCAGAGGTAGCATCCTTAAATTTCATGTTCCAATTCTGCCTGCCAATAGAAAAATTACCATTACCATCTCCAGGAAATGATTGCCCATGTTCTAACCTTTCATCCTTGAAACCTAAGTGGCATGAACCACCATCACCAACACAATATTGCCTTGAATGTTCTCCACCAACTCTGGCACCTAGGCTTGCATGTTCTGCAAAGTCAGCCGCTGCTTGAGCAGCAGAGGTAGCATCCTTAAATTTCATGTTCCAATTCTGCCTGCCAACAGAAAAATTACCATTACCATCTCCAGGAAATGATTGCCCATGATCCAACCTTTCATCCTTGAAACCTAAGTGGCATGAACCACCATCATCAACACAATATTGCCTTGAAAGTTCTACAACAGTTCTGGCAGCTAGGCTTGCATGTTCTGCAAAGTCAGCCGCTGCTTGAGCAGCAGAGGTAGCATCCTTAAATTTCATGTTCCAATTCTGCCTGCCAACAGAACAATTACCATTACCATCTCCAGGAAATTATTGCCCATGTTCCAACCTGTCATCCTTGAAAACTAAGAGGCTTGAACCACCATCATCAACACAATATTGCCTTGAAAGTTCTACAACAGCTCTGGCATCTAGGCTTGCATGTTCAGCAAACTCAGCCGCTTCTTGAGTAGCAGAGGTAGCATCCTTAAATTTCATGTTCCAATTCTGCCTGCTAACAGAAATATTACCATTACCATCTCCAGGAAATGATTACCCATGTTCCAATATTTCATCCTTGAAACCTAATTGGCACGAACCACCATCATCAACACAATATTGCCTTGAAAGTTCTACAACAGCTCTGGCAGCTAGGGTTGCATGTTCTGCAAAGTCAGCCGCTACTTGAGCAAAGTAGGTACCATCCTTAAATTTCATGTTCCAATTCTGCCTCCCAACTGAAAAATTACCATTACCATCTCTAGGAAATGATTGCCCATGTTCCAACCTTTCATCCTTGAAACCTAAGAGGCTTGAACCACCATCATCAACACAATATTGCCTTGAAAGTTGTACAACAGTTCTGGCAGCTAGGCTTGCATGTTCTGCAATGTCAGCCGCTGCTTGAGTAGCAGAGGTAGCATCCTTAAATTTCATGTTCCAATTCTGCCTGCCAACAGAACAATTACCATTACCATCTCCAGGAAATGATTGCCCATGTTCTAACCTTTCATCCTTGAAAACTAAGTGGCATGAACCACCATCATAACCACAATATTGCCTTGAATGTTCTCCACCAACTCTGGCACCTAAGCTTGCATGTTCTGCAAAGTCAGCCGCTGCTTGAGCAGCAGAGGTAGCATCCTTAAATTTCATGTTCCAATTCTGCCTGCCAACAGAAAAATTACCATTACCATCTCTAGGAAATGATTGCCCATGTTCCAACCTTTCATCCTTGAAACCTAAGAGGCTTGAACCACCATCATCAACACAATATTGCCTTGAAAGTTGTACAACAGTTCTGGCAGCTAGGCTTGCATGTTCTGCAATGTCAGCCACTGCTTGAGTAGCAGAGGTAGCATCCTTAAATTTCATGTTCCAATTCTGCCTGCCAATAGAAAAATTACCATTACCATCTCCAGGAAATGATTGCCCATGTTCTAACCTTTCATCCATGAAACCTAAGTGGCATGAACCACCATCATCAACACAATATTGCCTTGAATGTTCTCCACCAACTCTGGCACCTAAGCTTGCATGTTCTGCAAAGTCAGCCGCTGCTTGAGCAGCAGAGGTAGCATCCTTAAATTTCATGTTCCAATTCTGCCTGCCAACAGAAAAATTACCATTATCATCTCCAGGAAATGATTGCCCATGATCCAACCTTTCATCCTTGAAACCTAAGTGGCATGAACCACCATCATCAACACAATATTGCCTTGAAAGTTCTACAACAGTTCTGGCAGCTAGGCTTGCATGTTCTGCAAAGTCAGCCGCTGCTTGAGCAGCAGAGGTAGCATCCTTAAATTTCATGTTCCAATTCTGCCTGCCAACAGAACAATTACCATTACCATCTCCAGGAAATGATTGCCCATGTTCCAACCTGTCATCCTTGAAAACTAAGAGGCTTGAACTACCATCATCAACACAATATTGCCTTGAAAGTTCTACAACAGCTCTGGCATCTAGGCTTGCATGTTCAGCAAACTCAGCCGCTTCTTGAGTAGCAGAGGTAGCATCCTTAAATTTCATGTTCCAATTCTGCCTGCTAACAGAAATATTACTATTACCATCTCCAGGAAATGATTACCCATGTTCCAATCTTTCATCCTTGAAACCTAATTGGCATGAACCACCATCATCAACACAATATTGCCTTGAAAGTTCTACAACAGCTCTGGCAGCTAGGGTTGCATGTTCTGCAAAGTCAGCCGCTACTTGAGCAAAGTAGGTACCATCCTTAAATTTCATGTTCCAATTCTGCCTGCCAACAGAAAAAGTACCATTACCATCTCTAGGAAATGATTGCCCATGTTCCAACCTTTCATCCTTGAAACCTAAGAGGCTTGAACCACCATCATCAACACAATATTGCCTTGAAAGTTCTACAACAGTTCTGGCAGCTAGGCTTGCATGTTCTGCAATGTCAGCCGCTGCTTGAGTAGCAGAGGTAGCATCCTTAAATTTCATGTTCCAATTCTGCCTGCCAACAGAACAATTACCATTACCATCTCCAGGAAATGATTTCCCATGTTCCAACCTTTCATCCTTGAAACCTAAGTGGCATGAACCACCATCATCAACACAATATTGCCTTGAAAGTTCTACAACAGCTCTGGCACCTAGGCTTGCATGTTCTGCAAACTCAGCCGCTTCTTGAGTAGCAGAGGTAGCATCCTTAAATTTCATGTTCCAATTCTGCCTGCTAACAGAAATATTACCATTACCTTCTCCAGGAAATGATTGCCCATGTTTCAATCTTTCATCCTTGAAACCTAATTGGCATGAACCACCATCTTCAACACAATATTGCATTGAAAGTTCTACAACAGCTCTGGCACCTAGGCTTGCATGTTCTGCAAACTCAACTGATGCTTGAGCAGCAGAGGTAGCATCCTTAAATTTCATGTTCCAATTCTGCCTGCCAACAGAAAAATTACCATTACCATCTCTAGGAAATGATTGCCCATGTTCCAACCTTTCATCGAAGAAACCTAAGTGGTATGAACCACCATCATCAACACAATATTGCCTTGAAAGTTCTACAACAGCTGTGGCAGCTAGGCTTGCATGTTCTGCAAACTCAGCCGCTGCTTGAGCAGCAGAGGTAGCATCCTTAAATTTCATGTTCCAATTCTGCCTGCCAATAGAAAAATTACTATCTCTAGGAAATGATTGCCCATATTCTAACCTTTAATCCTTGAAACCTAAGTGGCATGAACCACCATCATCAACACAATATTGCCTTGAAAGTTCTACAACAGCTTTGGCAGCTAGGCTTGCATGTTCTGCAAACTCAGCCGCTTCTTGAGTAGCAGAGGTAGCATCCTTAAATTTCATGTTCCAATTCTGCCTGCAAACATAAAAATTACCATTACCATCTCCAGCAATTGATTGCCTATGTTCCAACCTTTCATCCTTGAAACCTAAGTGGCATGAACCACCATCATCAACACAATATTGCCTTGAAAATTCTACAACAGCTCTGGCAGCTAGGCTTGCATGTTCTGCAAAGTCAGCCGCTGCTTGAGCAACAGAGGTAGCATCCTTAAATTTCATGTTCCAATTCTGCCTGCCAACAGAAAAATTACCATTACCATCTCCAGGAAATGATTGCCCATGTTCCAACCTTTCATCCTTGAAACCTAAGTGGCATGAACCACCATCATCAACACAATATTGCCTTGAAAGTTCTACAACAGCTCTGGCAGCTAGGCTTGCATGTTCTGCAAAGTCAGCCGCTGCTTGAGCAGCAGAGGTAGCATCCTTAAATTTCATGTTCCAATTCTGCCTGCCAACAGAAAAATTACCATTACCATCTCCAGGAAATGATTGCCCATGTTCCAACCTTTCATCCTTGAAACCTAAGTGGCATGAACCACCATCATCAACACAATATTGCCTTGAAAGTTCTACAACAGTTCTGGCAGCTAGGCTTGCATGTTCTGCAAAGTCAGCCGCTGCTTGAGCAGCAGAGGTAGCATCCTTAAATTTCATGTTCCAATTCTGCCTGCCAACAGAACAATTACCATTACCATCTCCAGGAAATGATTGCCCATGTTCCAACCTTTCATCCTTCAAACCTAAGTGGCATGAACCACCATCATCAACACAATATTGCCTTGAAAGTTCTACAACAGCTCTGGCACCTAGGCTTGCATGTTCTGCAAACTCAGCCGCTTCTTGAGTAGCAGAGGTAGCATCCTTAAATTTCATGTTCCAATTCTGCCTGCTAACAGAAATATTACCATTACCATCTCCCGGAAATGATTGCCCATGTTCCAATCTTTCATCCTTGAAACCTAATTGGCACGAACCACCATCATCAACACAATATTGCCTTGAAAGTTCTACAACAGCTCTGGCAGCTAGGGTTGCATGTTCTGCAAAGTCAGCCGCTACTTGAGCAGCAGAGGTAGCATCCTTAAATTTCATGTTCCAATTCTGCCTGCCAACAGAAAAATTACCATTACCATCTCTAGGAAATGATTGCCCATGTTCCAACCTTTCATCCTTGAAACCTAAGTGGCATGAACCACCATCATCAACACAATATTGCCTTGAAAGTTCTACAACAGCTCTGGCAGCTAGGCTTGCATGTTCTGCAAAGTCAGCCGCTGCTTGAGCAGCAGAGGTAGCATCCTTAAATTTCATGTTCCAATTCTGCCTGCCAACAGAACAATTACCATTACCATCTCCAGGAAATGATTGCCCATGTTCCAACCTTTCATCCTTCAAACCTAAGTGGCATGAACCACCATCATCAACACAATATTGCCTTGAAAGTTCTACAACAGCTCTGGCACCTAGGCTTGCATGTTCTGCAAACTCAGCCGCTTCTTGAGCAGCAGAGGTAGCATCCTTAAATTTCATGTTCCAATTCTGCCTGCTAACAGAAATATTACCATTACCTTCTCCAGGAAATGATTGCCCATGTTTCAATCTTTCATCCTTGAAACCTAATTGGCATGAACCACCATCTTCAACACAATATTGCATTGAAAGTTCTACAACAGCTCTGGCAGCTAGGCTTGCATGTTCTGCAAACTCAACCGATGCTTGAGCAGCAGAGGTAGCATCCATAAATTTCATGTTCCAATTCTGCCCGCCAACAGAAAAATTACCATTACCATCTCCAGGAAATGATTGCCCATGTTCCAACCTTTCATCCTTGAAACCTAAGTGGTATGAACCACCATCATCAACACAATATTGCCTTGAAAGTTCTACAACAGCTCTGGCAGCTAGGCTTGCATGTTCTGCAAACTCAGCCGCTTCTTGAGTGGCAGAGGTAGCATCCTTAAATTTCATGTTCCAATTCTGCTTGCTAACAGAAATATTACCATTACCATCTCCCGGAAATGATTGCCCATGTTCCAATGTTTCATCCTTGAAACCTAATTAGCACGAACCACCATCATCAACACAATATTGCCTTGAAAGTTCTACAACAGCTCTGGCAGCTAGGGTTGCATGTTCTGCAAAGTCAGCCGCTACTTGAGCAGCAGAGGTAGCATCCTTAAATTTCATGATCCAATTCTGCCTGCCAACAGAACAATTACCATTACCATCTCCAGGAAATGAATGCCCATGTTCCAACCTTTCATCCTTCAAACCTAAGTGGCATGAACCACCATCATCAACACAATATTGCCTTGAAAGTTCTACAACTGCTCTGGCACCTAGGCTTGCATGTTCTGCAAACTCAGCCGCTTCTTGAGCAGCAGAGGTAGCATCCTTAAATTTCATGTTCCAATTCTGCCTGCCAATAGAAAAATTACTATCTCTAGGAAATGATTGCCCATATTCTAACCTTTAATCCTTGAAACCTAAGTGGCATGAACCACCATCATCAACACAACATTGCCTTGAAAGATCTACAACAGCTTTGGCAGCTAGGCTTGCATGTTCTGCAAACTCAGCCGCTTCTTGAGTAGCAGAGGTAGCATCCTTAAATTTCATGTTCCAATTCTACCTGCAAACATAAAAATTACCATTACCATCTCCAGCAATTGATTGCCTATGTTCCAACCTTTCATCCTTGAAACCTAAGTGGCATGAACCACCATCATCAACACAATATTGCCTTGAAAATTCTACAACAGCTCTGGCAGCTAGGCTTGCATGTTCTGCAAAGTCAGCCGCTGCTTGAGCAACAGAGGTAGCATCCTTAAATTTCATGTTCCAATTCTACCTGCCAACAGAAAAATTACCATTACCATCTCCAGGAAATGATTTCCCATGTTCCAACCTTTCATCCTTGAAACCTAAGTGGCATGAACCACCATCATCGACACAATATTGCCTTGAACGTTCTCCACCAACTCTGGCACCTAGGCTTGCATGTTCTGCAATCTCAGCCGCTTCTTGAGTAGCAGAGGTAGCATCCTTAAATTTCATGATCCAATTCTTCCTGCTAACAGAAATATTACCATTACCATCTCCCGGAAATGATTGCCCATGTTCCAATCTTTCATCCTTGAAACCTAATTGGCACGAACCACCATCATCAACACAATATTGCCTTGAAAGTTCTACAACAGCTCTGGCAGCTAGGGTTGCATGTTCTGCAAAGTCAGCCGCTACTTGAGCAGCAGAGGTAGCATCCTTAAATTTCATGTTCCAATTCTGCCTGCCAACAGAACAATTACCATTACCATCTCCAGGAAATGAATGCCCATGTTCCAACCTTTCATCCTTCAAACCTAAGTGGCATGAACCACCATCATCAACACAATATTGCCTTGAACGTTCTCCACCAACTCTGGCACCTAGGCTTGCATGTTCTGCAAAGTCAGCCGCTGCTTGAGCAGCAGAGGTAGCATCCTTAAATTTCATGTTCCAATTCTGCCTGCCAACAGAAAAATTACCATTACCATCTCCAGGAAATGATTGCCCATGTTCCAACCTTTCATCCTTGAAACCTAAGTGGCATGAACCACCATCATCAACACAATATTTCCTTGAAAGTTCTACAACAGCTCTGGCAGCTAGGCTTGCATGTTCTGCAAAGTCAGCCGCTGCTTGAGCAGCAGAGGTAGCATCCTTAAATTTCATGTTCCAATTCTGCCTGCCAACAGAACAATTACCATTACCATCTCCAGGAAATGATTGCCCATGTTCCAACCTTTCATCCTTCAAACCTAAGTGGCATGAACCACCATCATCAACACAATATTGCCTTGAAAGTTCTACAACAGTTCTGGCACCTAGGCTTGCATGTTCTGCAAACTCAGCCGCTTCTTGAGTAGCAGAGGTAGCATCCTTAAATTTCATGTTCCAATTCTGCTTGCTAACAGAAATATTACCATTACCATCTCCCGAAAATGATTGCCCATGTTCCAATGTTTCATCCTTGAAACCTAATTGGCACGAACCACCATCATCAACACAATATTGCCTTGAAAGTTCTACAACAGCTTTGGCAGCTAGGGTTGCATGTTCTGCAAAGTCAGCCGCTACTTGAGCAGCAGAGGTAGCATCCTTAAATTTCATGTTCCAATTCTGCCTGCCAACAGAACAATTACCATTACCATCTCCAGGAAATGAATGCCCATGTTCCAACCTTTCATCCTTCAAACCTAAGTGGCATGAACCACCATCATCAACACAATATTGCCTTGAAAGTTCTACAACTGCTCTGGCACCTAGGCTTGCATGTTCTGCAAACTCAGCCGCTTCTTGAGCAGCAGAGGTAGCATCCTTAAATTTCATGTTCCAATTCTGCCTGCCAATAGAAAAATTACTATCTCTAGGAAATGATTGCCCATATTCTAACCTTTAATCCTTGAAACCTAAGTGGCATGAACCACCATCATCAACACAACATTGCCTTGAAAGATCTACAACAGCTTTGGCAGCTAGGCTTGCATGTTCTGCAAACTCAGCCGCTTCTTGAGTAGCAGAGGTAGCATCCTTAAATTTCATGTTCCAATTCTACCTGCAAACATAAAAATTACCATTACCATCTCAAGCAATTGATTGCCTATGTTCCAACCTTTCATCCTTGAAACCTAAGTGGCATGAACCACCATCATCAACACAATATTGCCTTGAAAATTCTACAACAGCTCTAGCAGCTAGGCTTGCATGTTCTGCAAAGTCAGCCGCTGATTGAGCAACAGAGGTAGCATCCTTAAATTTCATGTTCCAATTCTACCTGCCAACAGAAAAATTACCATTACCATATCCAGGAAATGATTTCCCATGTTCCAACCTTTCATCCTTGAAACCTAAGTGGCATGAACCACCATCATCGACACAATATTGCCTTGAACGTTCTCCACCAACTCTGGCACCTAGGCTTGCATGTTCTGCAAACTCAGCCGCTTCTTGAGTAGCAGAGGTAGCATCCTTAAATTTCATGTTCCAATTCTGCCTGCTAACAGAAATATTACCATTACCATCTCCCGGAAATGATTGCCCATGTTCCAATCTTTCATCCTTGAAACCTAATTGGCACGAACCACCATCATCAACACAATATTGCCTTGAAAGTTCTACAACAGCTCTGGCAGCTAGGGTTGCATGTTCTGCAAAGTCAGCCGCTACTTGAGCAGCAGAGGTAGCATCCTTAAATTTCATGTTCCAATTCTGCCTGCCAACAGAACAATTACCATTACTATCTCCAGGAAATGAATGCCCATGTTCCAACCTTTCATCCTTCAAACCTAAGTGGCATGAACCACCATCATCAACACAATATTGCCTTGAACGTTCTCCACCAACTCTGGCACCTAGGCTTGCATGTTCTGCAAAGTCAGCCGCTGCTTGAGCAGCAGAGGTAGCATCCTTAAATTTCATGTTCCAATTCTGCCTGCCAACAGAAAAATTATCATTACCATCTCCAGGAAATGATTGCCCATGTTCCAACCTTTCATCCTTGAAACCTAAGTGGCATGAACCACCATCATCAACACAATATTGCCTTGAACGTTCTCCACCAACTCTGGCACCTAGGCTTGCATGTTCTGCAAAGTCAGCCGCTGCTTGAGCAGCAGAGGTAGCATCCTTAAATTTCATGTTCCAATTCTGCCTGCCAACAGAAAAATTACCATTACCATCTCCAGGAAATGATTGCCCATGTTCCAACCTTTCATCCTTGAAACCTAAGTGGCATGAACCACCATCATCAACACAATATTTCCTTGAAAGTTCTACAACAGTTCTGGCAGCTAGGCTTGCATGTTCTGCAAAGTCAGCCGCTGCTTGAGCAGCAGAGGTAGCATCCTTAAATTTCATGTTCCAATTCTGCCTGCCAACAGAACAATTACCATTACCATCTCCAGGAAATGATTGCCCATGTTCCAACCTTTCATCCTTCAAACCTAAGTGGCATGAACCACCATCATCAACACAATATTGCCTTGAAAGTTCTACAACAGCTCTGGCACCTAGGCTTGCATGTTCTGCAAACTCAGCCGCTTCTTGAATAGCAGAGGTAGCATCCTTAAATTTCATGTTCTGATTCTGCTTGCTAACAGAAATATTACCATTACCATCTCCCGGAAATGATTGCCCATGTTCCAATGTTTCATCCTTGAAAACTAATTGGCACGAACCACCATCATCAACACAATATTGCCTTGAAAGTTCTACAATAGCTCTGGCAGCTAGGGTTGCATGTTCTGCAAAGTCAGCCGCTACTTGAGCAGCAGAGGTAGCATCCTTAAATTTCATGTTCCAATTCTGCCTGCCAACAGAACAATTACCATTACCATCTCCAGGAAATGAATGCCCATGTTCCAACCTTTCATCCTTCAAACCTAAGTGGCATGAACCACCATCATCAACACAATATTGCCTTGAAAGTTCTACAACTGCTCTGGCACCTAGGCTTGCATGTTCTGCAAACTCAGCCGCTTCTTGAGCAGCAGAGGTAGCATCCTTAAATTTCATGTTCCAATTCTGCCTGCCAATAGTAAAATTACTATCTCTAGGAAATGATTGCCCATATTCTAACCTTTAATCCTTGAAACCTAAGTGGCATGAAGCACCATCATCAACACAACATTGCCTTGAAAGATCTACAATAGCTTTCGCAGCTAGGCTTGCATGTTCTGCAAACTCAGCCGCTTCTTGAGTAGCAGAGGTAGCATCCTTAAATTTCATGTTCCAATTCTACCTGCAAACATAAAAATTACCATTACCATCTCCTGCAATTGATTGCCTATGTTCCAACCTTTCATCCTTGAAACCTAATTGGCACGAACCACCACCATCAACACAATATTGCCTTGAAAGTTCTACAACAGCTTTGGCAGCTAGGGTTGCATGTTCTGCAAAGTCAGCCGCTACTTGAGCAGCAGAGGTAGCATCCTTAAATTTCATGTTCCAATTCTGCCTGCCAACAGAACAATTACCATTACCATCTCCAGGAAATGATTGCCCATGTTCCAACCTTTCATCCTTCAAACCTAAGTGGCATGAACCACCATCATCAACACAATATTGCCTTGAAAGTTCTACAACAGCTCTGGCACCTAGGCTTGCATGTTCTGCAAACTCAGCCGCTTCTTGAATAGCAGAGGTAGCATCCTTAAATTTCATGTTCCAATTCTGCTTGCTAACAGAAATATTACCATTACCATCTCCCGGAAATGATTGCCCATGTTCCAATGTTTCATCCTTGAAACCTAATTGGCACGAACCACCATCATCAACACAATATTGCCTTGAAAGTTCTACAATAGCTCTGGCAGCTAGGGTTGCATGTTCTGCAAAAGTCAGCCGCTAGTTGAGCAGCAGAGGTAGCATCCTTAAATTTCATGTTCCAATTCTGCCTGCCAACAGAACAATTACCATTACCATCTCCAGGAAATGAATGCCTATGTTCCAACCTTTCATCCTTCAAACCTAAGTGGCATGAACCACCATCATCAACACAATATTGCCTTGAAAGTTCTACAACTGCTCTGGCACCTAGGCTTGCATGTTCTGCAAACTCAGCCGCTTCTTGAGCAGCAGAGGTAGCATCCTTAAATTTCATGTTCCAATTCTGCCTGCCAATAGTAAAATTACTATCTCTAGGAAATGATTGCCCATATTCTAACCTTTAATCCTTGAAACCTAAGTGGCATGAAGCACCATCATCAACACAACATTGCCTTGAAAGATCTACAATAGCTTTCGCAGCTAGGCTTGCATGTTCTGCAAACTCAGCCTCTTCTTGAGTAGCAGAGGTATCATCCTTAAATTTCATGTTCCAATTCTGCTTGCTAACAGAAATATTACCATTACCATCTCCCGAAAATGATTGCCCATGTTCCAATGTTTCATCCTTGAAACCTAATTGGCACGAACCACCACCATCAACACAATATTGCCTTGAAAGTTCTACAACAGCTTTGGCAGCTAGGGTTGCATGTTCTGCAAAGTCAGCCGCTACTTGAGCAGCAGAGGTAGCATCCTTAAATTTCATGTTCCAATACTGCCTGCCAACAGAACAATTACCATTACCATCTCCAGGAAATGAATGCCCATGTTCCAACCTTTCATCCTTCAAACCTAAGTGGCATGAACCACCATTATCAACACAATATTGCCTTGAAAGTTCTACAACTGCTCTGGCACCTAGGCTTGCATGTTCTGCAAACTCAGCCGCCTCTTGAGCAGCAGAGGTAGCATCCTTAAATTTCATGTTCCAATTATGCTTTCCAATAGAAAAATTACTATCTCTAGGAAATGATTGCCCATATTCTAACCTTTAATCCTTGAAACCTAAGTGGCATGAACCACCATCATCAAAACAACATTGCCTTGAAAGATCTACAACAGCTTTGGCAGCTAGGCTTGCATGTTATGCAAACTCAGCCGCTTCTTGAGTAGCAGAGGTAGCATCCTTAAATTTCATGTTCTAATTCTACCTGCAAACATAAAAATTACCATTACCATCTCAAGCAATTGATTGCCTATGTTCCAACCTTTCATCCTTGAAACCTAAGTGGCATGAACCACCATCATCAACACAATATTGCCTTGAAAATTCTACAACAGCTCTAGCAGCTAGGCTTGCATGTTCTGCAAAGTCAGCCGCTGATTGAGCAACAGAGGTAGCATCCTTAAATTTCATGTTCCAATTCTACCTGCCAATAGAAAAATTACCATTACCATATCCAGGAAATGATTTCCCATGTTCCAACCTTTCATCCTTGAAACCTAAGTGGCATGAACCACCATCATCGACACAATATTGCCTTGAACGTTCTCCACCAACTCTGGCACCTAGGCTTGCATGTTCTGCAAACTCATCCGCTTCTTGAGTAGCAGAGGTAGCATCCTTAAATTTCATGATCCAATTCTTCCTGCTAACAGAAATATTACCATTACCATCTCCCGGAAATGATTGCCCATGTTCCAATCTTTCATCTTTGAAACCTAATTGGCACGAACCACCATCATCAACACAATATTGCCTTGAAAGTTCTACAACAGCTCTGGCAGCTAGGGTTGCATGTTCTGCAAAGTCAGCCGCTACTTGAGCAGCAGAGGTAGCATCCTTAAATTTCATGTTCCAATTCTGCCTGCCAACAGAACAATTACCATTACTATCTCCAGGAAATGAATGCCCATGTTCCAACCTTTCATCCTTCAAACCTAAGTGGCATGAACCACCATCATCAACACAATATTGCCTTGAACGTTCTCCACCAACTCTGGCACCTAGGATTGCATGTTCTGCAAAGTCAGCCGCTGCTTGAGCAGTAGAGGTAGCATCCTTAAATTTCATGTTCCAATTCTGCCTGCCAACAGAAAAATTATCATTACCATCTCCAGGAAATGATTGCCCATGTTCCAACCTTTCATCCTTGAAACCTAAGTGGCATGAACCACCATCATCAACACAATATTGCCTTGAACGTTCTCCACCAACTCTGGCACCTAGGCTTGCATGTTCTGCAAAGTCAGCCGCTGCTTGAGCAGCAGAGGTAGCATCCTTAAATTTCATGTTCCAATTCTGCCTGCCAACAGAAAAATTACCATCACCATCTCCAGGAAATGATTGCCCATGTTCCAACCTTTCATCCTTGAAACCTAAGTGGCATGAACCACCATCATCAACGCAATATTTCCTTGAAAGTTCTACAACAGTTCTGGCAGCTAGGCTTGCACGTTCTGCAAAGTCAGCCGCTGCTTGAGCAGCAGAGGTAGCATCCTTAAATTTCATGTTCCAATTCTGCCTGCCAACAGAACAATTACCATTACCATCTCCAGGAAATGATTGCCCATGTTCCAACCTTTCATCCTTCAAACCTAGGTGGCATGAACCACCATCATCAACACAATATTGCCTTGAAAGTTCTACAACAGCTCTGGCACCTAGGCTTGCATGTTCTGCAAACTCAGCCGCTTCTTGAATAGCAGAGGTAGCATCCTTAAATTTCATGTTCTGATTCTGCTTGCTAACAGAAATATTACCATTACCATCTCCCGGAAATGATTGCCCATGTTCCAATGTTTCATCCTTGAAAACTAATTGGCACGAACCACCATCATCAACACAATATTGCCTTGAAAGTTCTACAATAGCTCAGGCAGCTAGGGTTGCATGTTCTGCAAAGTCAGCCGCTACTTGAGCAGCAGAGGTAGCATCCTTAAATTTCATGTTCCAATTCTGCCTGCCAACAGAACAATTACCATTACCATCTCCAGGAAATGAATGCCCATGTTCCAACCTTTCATCCTTCAAACCTAAGTGGCATGAACCACCATCATCAACACAATATTGCCTTGAAAGTTCTACAACTGCTCTGGCACCTAGGCTTGCATGTTCTGCAAACTCAGCCGCTTCTTGAGCAGCAGAGGTAGCATCCTTAAATTTCATGTTCCAATTCTGCCTGCCAATAGTAAAATTACTATCTCTAGGAAATGATTGCCCATATTCTAACCTTTAATCCTTGAAACCTAAGTGGCATGAAGCACCATCATCAACACAACATTGCCTTGAAAGATCTACAATAGCTTTCGCAGCTAGGCTTGCATGTTCTGCAAACTCAGCCGCTTCTTGAGTAGCAGAGGTAGCATCCTTAAATTTCATGTTCCAATTCTACCTGCAAACATAAAAATTACCATTACCATCTCCTGCAATTGATTGCCTATGTTCCAACCATTCATCCTTGAAACCTTTGTGGCATGAACCACCATCATCAACACAATATTGCCTTGAAAATTCTACAACAGCTCTGGCAGCTAGGCTTGCATGTTCTGCAAAGTCAGCCGCTGCTTGAGCAACAGAGGTAGCATCCTTAAATTTCTTGTTCCAATTCTACCTGCCAATAGAAAAATTACCATTACCATCTCCAGGAAATGATTTCCCATGTTCCAACCTTTCATCCTTGAAACCTAAGTGGCGTGAACCACCATCATCGACACAATATTGCCTTGAACATTCTCCACCAACTCTGGCACCTAGGCTTGCATGTTCTGCAAAGTCAGCCGCTGCTTGAGCAGCAGAGGTAGCATCCTTGAATTTCATGTTCCAATTCTGCCTGCCAACAGAAAAATTACCATTACCATCTCCAGGAAATGATTGCCCATGTTCCAACCTTTCATCCTTTAAACCTAAGTGGCATGAACCACCATCATCAACACAATATTGCCTGGAAAGTACTACAACAGTTCTGGAAGCTAGGCTTGCATGTTCTGCAAAGTCAGCCGCTGCTTGAGCAGCAGAGGTAGCATCCTTAAATTTCATGTTCCAATTCTGCCTGCCAACAGAACAATTACCATTACCATCTCCAGGAAATGATTGCCCATGTTCCAACCTTTCATCCTTCAAACCTAAGTGGCATGAACCACCATCATCCACACAATATTGCCTTGAAAGTTCTACAACAGCTCTGGCACCTAGGCTTGCATGTTCTGCAAACTCAGCCGCTTCTTGAGTAGCAGAGGAAGCATCCTTAAATTTCATGTTCCAATTCTGCCTGCTAACAGAAATATTACCATTACCATCTCCCGGAAATGATTGCCCATGTTCCAATCTTTCATCCTTGAAACCTAATTGGCATGAACCACCATCATCGACACAATATTGCCTTGAACGTTCTCCACCAACTCTGGCACCTAGGCTTGCATGTTCTGCAAACTCATCCGCTTCTTGAGTAGCAGAGGTAGCATCCTTAAATTTCATGATCCAATTCTTCCTGCTAACAGAAATATTACCATTACCATCTCCCAGAAATGATTGCCCATGTTCCAATCTTTCATCTTTGAAACCTAATTGGCACGAACCACCATCATCAACACAATATTGCCTTGAAAGTTCTACAACAGCTCTGGCAGCTAGGGTTGCATGTTCTGCAAAGTCAGCCGCTACTTGAGCAGCAGAGGTAGCATCCTTAAATTTCATGTTCCAATTCTGCCTGCCAACAGAACAATTACCATTACTATCTCCAGGAAATGAATGCCCATGTTCCAACCTTTCATCCTTCAAACCTAAGTGGCATGAACCACCATCATCAACACAATATTGCCTTGAACGTTCTCCACCAACTCTGGCACCTAGGCTTGCATGTTCTGCAAAGTCAGCCACTGCTTGAGCAGTAGAGGTAGCATCCTTAAATTTCATGTTCCAATTCTGCCTGCCAACAGAAAAATTATCATTACCATCTCCAGGAAATGATTGCCCATGTTCCAACCTTTCATCCTTGAAACCTAAGTGGCATGAACCACCATCATCAACACAATATTGCCTTGAACGTTCTCCACCAACTCTGGCACCTAGGCTTGCATGTTCTGTAAAGTCAGCCGCTGCTTGAGCAGCAGAGGTAGCATCCTTAAATTTCATGTTCCAATTCTGCCTGTCAACAGAAAAATTACCATCACCATCTCCAGGAAATGATTGCCCATGTTCCAACCTTTCATCCTTGAAACCTAAGTGGCATGAACCACCATCATCAACGCAATATTTCCTTGAAAGTTCTACAACAGTTCTGGCAGCTAGGCTTGCACGTTCTGCAAAGTCAGCCGCTGCTTGGGTAGCAGAGGTAGCATCCTTAAATTTCATGTTCCAATCCTGCCTGCCAACAGAACAATTACCATTACCATCTCCAGGAAATGATTGCCCATGTTCCAACCTTTCATCCTTCAAACCTAAGTGGCATGAACCACCATCATCAACACAATATTGCCTTGAAAGTTCTACAACAGCTCTGGCACCTAGGCTTGCATGTTCTGCAAACTCAGCCGCTTCTTGAATAGCAGAGGTAGCATCCTTAAATTTCATGTTCTGATTCTGCTTGCTAACAGAAATATTACCATTACCATCTCCCGGAAATGATTGCCCATGTTCCAATGTTTCATCCTTGAAAACTAATTGGCACGAACCACCATCATCAACACAATATTGCCTTGAAAGTTCTACAATAGCTCTGGCAGCTAGGGTTGCATGTTCTGCAAAGTCAGCCGCTACTTGAGCAGCAGAGGTAGCATCCTTAAATTTCATGTTCCAATTCTGCCTGCCAACAGAACAATTACCATTACCATCTCCAGGAAATGAATGCCTATGTTCCAACCTTTCATCCTTCAAACCTAAGTGGCATGAACCACCATCATCAACACAATATTGCCTTGAAAGTTCTACAACTGCTCTGGCACCTAGGCTTGCATGTTCTGCAAACTCAGCCGCTTCTTGAGCAGCAGAGGTAGCATCCTTAAATTTCATGTTCCAATTCTGCCTGCCAATAGTAAAATTACTATCTCTAGGAAATGATTGCCCATATTCTAACCTTTAATCCTTGAAACCTAAGTGGCATGAAGCACCATCATCAACACAACATTGCCTTGAAAGATCTACAATAGCTTTCGCAGCTAGGCTTGCATGTTCTGCAAACTCAGCCTCTTCTTGAGTAGCAGAGGTATCATCCTTAAATTTCATGTTCCAATTCTGCTTGCTAACAGAAATATTACCATTACCATCTCCCGGAAATGATTGCCCATGTTCCAATGTTTCATCCTTGAAACCTAATTGGCACGAACCACCATCATCAACACAATATTTCCTTGAAAGTTCTACAATAGCTCTGGCAGCTAGGGTTGCATGTTCTGCAAAGTCAGCCGCTACTTGAGCAGCAGAGGTAGCATCCTTAAATTTCATGTTCCAATTCTGCCTGCCAACAGAACAATTACCATTACCATCTCCAGGAAATGAATGCCTATGTTCCAACCTTTCATCCTTCAAACCTAAGTGGCATGAACCACCATCATCAACACAATATTGCCTTGAAAGTTCTACAACTGCTCTGGCACCTAGGCTTGCATGTTCTGCAAACTCAGCCGCTTCTTGAGCAGCAGAGGTAGCATCCTTAAATTTCATGTTCCAATTCTGCCTGCCAATAGTAAAATTACTATCTCTAGGAAATGATTGCCCATATTCTAACCTTTAATCCTTGAAACCTAAGTGGCATGAAGCACCATCATCAACACAACATTGCCTTGAAAGATCTACAATAGCTTTCGCAGCTAGGCTTGCATGTTCTGCAAACTCAGCCGCTTCTTGAGTAGCAGAGGTAGCATCCTTAAATTTCATGTTCCAATTCTACCTGCAAACATAAAAATTACCATTACCATCTCCTGCAATTGATTGCCTATGTTCCAACCTTTCATCCTTGAAACCTTTGTGGCATGAACCACCATCATCAACACAATATTGCCTTGAAAATTCTACAACAGCTCTGGCAGCTAGGCTTGCATGTTCTGCAAAGTCAGCCGCTGCTTGAGCAACAGAGGTAGCATCCTTAAATTTCTTGTTCCAATTCTACCTGCCAATAGAAAAATTACCATTACCATCTCCAGGAAATGATTTCCCATGTTCCAACCTTTCATCCTTGAAACCTAAGTGGCGTGAACCACCATCATCGACACAATATTGCCTTGAACATTCTCCACCAACTCTGGCACCTAGGCTTGCATGTTCTGCAAAGTCAGCCGCTGCTTGAGTAGCAGAGGTAGCATCCTTGAATTTCATGTTCCAATTCTGCCTGCCAACAGAAAAATTACCATTACCATCTCCAGGAAATGATTGCCCATGTTCCAACCTTTCATCCTTTAAACCTAAGTGGCATGAACCACCATCATCAACACAATATTGCCTGAAAAGTACTACAACAGTTCTGGCAGCTAGGCTTGCATGTTCTGTAAAGTCAGCCGCTGCTTGAGCAGCAGAGGTAGCATCCTTAAATTTCATGTTCCAATTCTGCCTGCCAACAGAACAATTACCATTACCATCTCCAGGAAATGATTGCCCATGTTCCAACCTTTCATCCTTCAAACCTAAGTGGCATGAACCACCATCATCCACACAATATTGCCTTGAAAGTTCTACAACAGCTCTGGCACCTAGGCTTGCATGTTCTGCAAACTCAGCCGCTTCTTGAGTAGCAGAGGAAGCATCCTGAAATTTCATGTTCCAATTCTGCCTGGTAACAGAAATATTACCATTACCATCTCCCGAAAATGATTGCCCATGTTCCAATCTTTCATCCTTGAAACCTAATTGGCACGAACCACCATCATCAACACAATATTGCCTTGAAAGTTCTACAACAGCTCTGGCAGCTAGGGTTGCATATTTTGCAAAGTCAGCCGCTACTTGAGCAAAATAGGTACCATCCTTAAATTTCATGTTCCAATTCTGCCTGCCAACAGAAAAATTACCATTACCATCTCTAGGAAATGATTGCCCATGTTCCAACCTGTCATCCTTGAAACCTAAGAGGCTTGAACCACCATCATCAACACAATATTGCCTTGAAAGTTCTACAACAGTTGTGGCAGCTAGGCTTGCATGTTCTGCAAAGTCAGCCGCTACTTGAGCAGCAGAGGTAGCATCCTTAAATTTCATGTTCCAATTCTGCCTGCCAACAGAAAAATTACCATTACCATCTCCAGGAAATGATTGTCCATGTTCCAACCTTTCATCCAAGAAACCTAAGTGGTATGAACCACCATCATCAACACAATATTGCCTTGAAAGTTCTACAACAGCTGTGGCAGCTAGGCTTGCATGTTCTGCAAACTCAGCCGCTTCTTGAGCAGTAGAGGTAGCATCTTTAAATTTCATGTTCCAATTCTGCTTCCCAATAGAAAAATTACTATCTCTAGGAAATGATTGCCCATATTCTAACCTTTAATCCTTGAAACCTAAGTGGCATGAACCACCATCATCAACACTATATTGCCTTGAAAGTTCTACAACAGCTTTGGCAGCTAGGCTTGCATGTTCTGCAAACTCAGCCGATGCTTGAGCAGCAGAGGTAGCATCCTTAAATTTCATGTTCTAATTCTGCCTACCAACAGAAAAATTACCATTACCATCTCCAGGAAATGATTGCCCATGTTCCAACCTTTCATCCAAGAAACCTAAGTGGTATGAACCACCATCATCAACACAATATTGCCTTGAAAGTTCTACAACAGCTCTGGTACCTAGGCTTGCATGTTCTGCAAACTCAGCCGCTTCTTGAGTAGCAGAGGTAGCATCCTTAAATTTAATGTTCCAATTCTGCCTGCTAACAGAAATATTACCATTACCATCTCCCGGAAATGATTGCCCATGTTCCAATCTTTCATCCTTGAAACCTAATTGGCACGAACCACCATCATCAACACAATATTGCCTTGAAAGTTCTACAACAGCTCTGGCAGCTAGGGTTGCATGTTTTGCAAAGTCAGCCGCTACTTGAGCAAAATAGGTACCATCCTTAAATTTCATGTTCCAATTCTGCCTGCCAACAGAAAAATTACCATTACCATCTCTAGGAAATGATTGCCCATGTTCCAACCTGTCATCCTTGAAACCTAAGAGGCTTGAACCACCATCATCAACACAATATTGCCTTGAAAGTTCTACAACAGTTGTGGCAGCTAGGCTTGCATGTTCTGCAAAGTCAGCCGCTGCTTGAGTAGCAGAGGTAGCATCCTTAAATTTCATGTTCCAATTCTGCCTGCCAACAGAAAAATTACCATTACCATCTCCAGGAAATGATTGCCCATGGTCCAACCTTTCATCCAAGAAACCTAAGTGGTATGAACCACCATCATCAACACAATATTGCCTTGAAAGTTCTACAATAGCTGTGGCAGCTAGGCTTGTATGTTCTGCAAACTCAGCCGCTTCTTGAGCAGCAGAGGTAGCATCTTTAAATTTCATGTTCCAATTCTGCCTGCCAATAGAAAAATTACTATCTCTAGGAAATGATTGCCCATATTCTAACCTTGAATCCTTGAAACCTAAGTGGCATGAACCACCATCATCAACACAATATTGCCTTGAAAGTTCTACAACAGCTTTGGCAGCTAGGCTTGCATGTTCTGCAAACTCAGCCGATGCTTGAGCAGCAGAGGTAGCATCCTTAAATTTCATGTTCTAATTCTGCCTGCCAACAGAAAAATTACCATTACCATCTCCAGGAAATGATTGCCCATGTTCCAAACTTTCATCCAAGAAACCTAAGTGGTATGAACCACCATCATCAACACAATATTTCCTTGAAATTTCTACAACAGCTGTGGCAGCTAGGCTTGCATGTTCTGTAAACTCAGCCGCTGCTTGAGCAGTAGAGGTAGCATCCTTAAATTTCATGTTCCAATTCTGCTTGCCAATAGAAAAATTACTATCTCTAGGAAATGATTTCCCATATTCTAACCTTTAATCCTTGAAACCTAAGTGGTATGAACCATCATCATCAACACAATATTGCCTTGAAAGTTCTACAACAGCTGTGGCAGCTAGGCCTACATATTCTGCAAACTCAGCCGCTGCTTGAGCAGCAGAGGTAGCATCCTTAAATTTCATGTTCCAATTCTGCCTGCCAATAGAAAAATTACTATCTCTAGGAAATGATTGCCCATATTCTAACCTTTAATCCTTGAAACCTAAGTGGCATGAACCACCATCATCAACACAATATTGCCTTGAAAGTTCTACAACAGCTTTGGTAGCTAGGCTTGCATGTTCTGCAAACTCAGCCGCTTCTTGAGTAGCAGAGGTAGCATCCTTAAATTTCATGTTCCAATTCTGCCTGCCAACATAAAAATTACCATTACCATCTCCAGCAATTGATTGCCTATGTTCCAACCTTTCATCCTTGAAACCTAAGTGGCATGAACCACCATCATCAACACAATATTGCCTTGAGAATTCTACAACAGCTCTGGCAGCTAGGCTTGCATGTTCTGCAAAGTCAGCCGCTGCTTGAGCAGCAGAGGTAGCATCCTTAAATTTCATGTTCCAATTTTGCTTGCCAACAGAAAAATTACCATTACCATCTCCAGGAAATGATTGCCCATGTTCCAACCTTTTATCCTTGAAACCTAAGTGGCATGAACCACCAGCATCAACACAATATTGCCTTGAAAGTTCTACAACAGCTCTAACAGCTAGGCTTGCATGTTCTGCAAAATTAGCCGCTGCTTGAGCAGCAGAGGTAGCATCCTTAAATTTCATATTCCAATTCTGCTAGCCAACATAAAAATTACCATTACCATCTCCAGGAAATGATTGCCCATGTTCCAACCTTTCATCCTAGAAACCTAAGTGGCATGAACCACCATCATCAATACAATATTGCCTTGAAAGTTCTACAACAGCTCTGGCAGCTAGGCTTGCATGTTCTGCAAACTCAGCCACTGCTTGAGCAGCAGAGGTAGCATCCTTAAATTTCATGTTCCAATTCTGCCTGCGAACAGAAAAATTAACATTACCACAAAATGATTGCCCATATTCCAATCTTTCATCCTTGAAACCTAAGTGGAATGAATCACCATCATCAACACAATATTGCCTTGAAAGTTCTACAACAGCTCTGGCAGCTAGGGTTGCATGTTCTGCAAAGTCAGCCGCTACTTGAGATAAATAGGTACCATCCTTAAATTTCATGTTCCAATTTTGCATGCCAACAGAAAAATTACCATTTCCAATCTCCAGGAAATGATTGCCCATGTTCCAACCTTTCATCCTAGAAACCAAAGTGGCATGAACCACCATCATCAACACAATATTGCCTTGAAAGTTCTACAATAGTTTTGGCAGCTAGGCTTGCATGTTCTGCAAACTCAGCCGATGCTTGAGCAGCAGAGGTAGCATCCTTAAATTTTATGTTCCAATTTTGCATGCCAACAGAAAAATTACCATTACCATCTCCAGGAAATGATTGCCCATTTTCCAACATTTCATCCAAGAAACCTAAGTGGTATGAACCACCATCATCAACACAATATTGCCTTGAAAGTTCTACAACAGCTGTGGCAGCTAGGCTTGCATGTTATGCAAACTTAACCGCCGCTTGAGCAGTAGAGGTAGCATCCTTAAATTTCATGTTCCAATTCTGCCTGGCAATAAAAAAATTACTATCTCTAGGAAATGATTGCCCTTATTCTAACCTTTAATCCTTGAAACCTAAGTGGCATGAACCATCATCATCAACACAATATTGCCTTGAAAGTTCTACAACAGCTGTGGCAGCTAGGCCTGCATGTTCTGCAAACTCAGCCGCTGCTTGAGCAGCAGAGGTAGCATCCTTAAATTTCATGTTCCAATTCTGCCTGCCAATAGAAAAATTACTATCTCTAGGAAATGATTGCCCATATTCTAACCTTTAATCCTTGAAACCTAAGTGGCACGAACCACCATCATCAACACAATATTGCCTTGAAAGTTCTACAACAGCTTTGGCAGCTAGGCTTGAATGTTCTGTAAACTCAGCCACTGCTTGAGCAACAGAGGTAGCATCCTTAAATTTCATGTTCCAATTCTACCTGCGAACATAAAAATTACCATTACCACGAAATGATTGAACATATTCCAACCATTCATCCTTGAAACCTAAGTGGCACGAACCACCATCATTAACACAATATTGCCTTGAAAGTTCTACAACAGCTCTTGCAGCTAGGGTTGCATGTTCTGCAAAGTCAGCCGCTACTTGAGCAAAATAGATACCATCCTTAAATTTAATGTTCCAATTCTGCCTGCCAACAGTAAAATTACCATTACCATTTCTAGGAAATGATTGCCCATGTTCCAACCTGTCATCCTTGAAACCTAAGAGTCTTGAACCACCATCATCAATGCAATATTGCCTTGAAAGTTCTACAACAGTTCTGGCAGCTAGGCTTGCATATTCTGCAAACTCAGCCACTGTTTGAGCAACAGAGGTAGCATCCTTAAATTTCATGTTCCAATTCTGCCTGCGAACAGAAAAATTACCATTACCACGAAATGATTGCACATATTCCAACCTTTCATCCTTGAAACCTAAGTGGCACGAACCACCATCATTAACACAATATTGCCTTGAAAGTTCTACAATAGCTCTGGCAGCTAGGGTTGCATGTTCTGCAAAGTCAGCCGCTACTTGAGCAAACTAGGTACCATCCTTAAATTTAATGTTCCAATTCTGCCTGCCAACAGTAAAATTACCATTACCATCTCTAGGAAATGATTGCCCATGTTCCAACCTGTCATCCTTGAAACCTAAGAGGCTTGAACCACCATCATCAACACAATATTGCCTTGAAAGTTCTACAACAGTTCTGGCAGCTAGGCTTGCATGTTCTGCAAAGTCAGCCGCTGCTTGAGCAGCAGAGGTAGCATCCATAAATTTCATGTTCCAATTCTGCCTGCCAATAAAAAAATTACCATAACCATCTCTAGGAAATGATTGCCCATGTTCCAACCTTTCATCCTTGAAACCTAAGAGGCTTGAACAACCATCATCAACACAATATTGCCTTGAAAGTTCTACAACACCTCTGGCAGCTAGACTTGCATGTTCTGCAAAGTCAGCCGCTGCTTGAGCAGCAGAGGTAGCATCCTTAAATTTCATGTTCCAATTCTACCTGCCAACAGAAAAATTACCATTAATATCTCCAGGAAATGATTGCCCATGTTCCAACCTTTCATCCTTGAAACCTAAGTGGCATGAACCACCATCATCAACACAATATTGCCTTGAAAGTTCTACAAAAGCTCTGGCACCTAGGCTTGCATGTTCTGTAAACTCAGCCGCTTCTTGAGTAGCAAAGGTAGTATCCTTAAATTTCATGTTCCTATTCTGCCTGCCAACAGAAAAATTACCATTACCATCTCTAGGAAATGATTGCCCATGTTCCAACCTTTCATCCTTGAAACCTAAGTGGCATGAACCACCATCATCAACACAATATTGCCTTGAAAATTCTACAACAGCTCTGGCAGCTAGGCTTGCATGTTCTACAAAGTCAGCCGCTGCCTGATAAGCATAGGTAGCATCTTTAAATTTCATGTTCAATTCTACCAACCAATAGGAAATTTACCATCTCCAGGAAATGATTAGCCATGTTCAAACCTTTTATACTTTAAACCTAAGTGGAATGAACCACCATCATCAACACAATATTGCCTTGAAAGTTCTACAACAGCTCTGGTAGATAGGGTTGCATGTTCTGCAAAGTCAGCCGCTACTTGAGATAAATAGGTACCATCCTTAAATTTCATATTCCAATTTTGCGTGCCAACAGAAAAATTACCATTTCCAATCTCCAGGAAATGATTGCCCATGTTCCAACCTTTCATCCTAGAAACCAAAGTGGCATGAACCACCATCATCAACACAATATTGCCTTGAAAGTTCTACAACAGTTTTGGCAGCTAGGCTTGCATGTTCTGCAAACTCAGCCGATGCTTGAGCAGCAGAGGTAGCATCCTTAAATTTCATGTTCCAATTCTGCCTGCCAACAGAAAAATTACCATTACCATCTCCAGGAAATGATTGCCCATTTTCCAACCTTTCATCCAAGAAACCTAAGTGGTATGAACCACCATCATCAACACAATATTGCCTTGAAAGTTCTACAACAACTGTGGCAGCTAGGCTTGCATGTTATGCAAACTAAACCGCCGCTTGAGCAGTAGAGGTAGCATCCTTAAATTTCATGTTCCAATTCTGCCTGCCTATAGAAAAATTACTATCTCTAGGAAATGATTGCCCTTATTCTAACCTTTAATACTTGAAACCTAAGTGGCATGAACCATCATCATCAACACAATATTGCCTTGAAAGTTCTACAACAGCTGTGGCAGCTAGGCCTGCATGTTCTGCAAACTCAGCCGCTGCTTGAGCAGCAGAGGTAGCATCCTTAAATTTCATGTTCCAATTCTGCCTGCCAATAGAAAAATTACTATCTCTAGGAAATGATTGCCCATATTCTAACCTTTAATCCTTGAAACCTAAGTGGCACGAACCACCATCATCAACACAATATTGCCTTGAAAGTTCTACAACAGCTTTGGCAGCTAGGCTTGCATGTTCTGCAAACTCAGCCGCTTTTTAAGTAGCAGAGGTAGCATCCTTAAATTTCATGTTCCAATTCTGCTTGCCAACATAAAAATTACCATTACCATCTCCAGCAATTGATTGCCTATGTTCCAACCTTTCATCCTTGAAACCTAAGTGGAATGAACCACCATCATCAACACAATATTGCCTTGAAAATTCTACAACAGCTCTGGCAGCTAGGCTTGCATGTTCTGCAAAGTCAGCCGCTGCTTGAGCAGCAGAGGTAGCATCCTTAAATTTCATGTTCCAATTCTGCTTGCCAACAGAAAAATTACCATTACCATCTCCAGGAAATGATTGCCCATGTTCCAACCTTTCATCCTTGAAACCTAAGTGGCATGAACCACCATTATCAACACAATATTGCCTTGAAAGTTCTACAACAGCTCTTGCAGCTAGGCTTGCATGTTCTGCAAAATTAGCCGCTGCTTGAGCAGCAGAGGTAGCATCCTTAAATTTCATGTTCCAATTCTGCTTGCCAACAGAAAAATTACCATTACCATCTCCAGGAAATGATTGCCCATATTCCAACCTTTCATCCTAGAAACCTAAGTGGCATGAACTACCATCATCAACACAATATTGCCTTGAAAGTTCTACAACAGCTCTGGCAGCTAGGCTTGCATGTTCTGCAAACTCAGCCACTGCTTGAGCAGCAGAGGTAGCATCCTTAAATTTCATGTTCCAATTCTGCATGCGAACAGAAAAATTACCATTACCATGAATTGATTGCCCATATACCAACCTTTCATCCTTGAAGCCTAAGTGGCACGAACCACCATCATCAACACAATATTGCCTTGAAAGTTCTACAACAGCTCTGGCAGCTAGGGTTGCATGTTCTGCAAAGTCAGCCGCTACTTGAGCAAAATAGGTACCATCCTTAAATTTCATGTTCCAATTCTGCGTGCCAACAGAAACATTACCATTTCCTATCTCCAGGAAATGATTGCCCATGTTCCAACCTTTCATCCTAGAAACCAAAGTGGCATGAACCACCATAATCAACACAATATTGCCTTGAAAATTCTACAACAGCTCTGGCAGCTAGGCTTGCATATTCTACAAACTCGGACGTTGCTTGAGCAGCAGAGGTAGCATCCTTAAATTTCATGTTCCAATTTTGCCTGCCCAACAGAAAAATTACCATCACCATCTCCAGGAAATGATTGCCCATGTTCCAACCTTTCATCCTTGAAACCTAAGTGGCATGAACCACCATCATCAACGCAATATTTCCTTGAAAGTTCTACAGCAGTTCTGGCAGCTAGGCTTGCACGTTCTGCAAAGTCAGCCGCTGCTTGAGCAGCAGAGGTAGCATCCTTAAATTTCATGTTCCAATTCTGCCTGCCAACAGAAAAATTACCATTACCACGAAATGATTGCACATATTCCAACCTTTCATCCTTGAAACCTAAGTGGCACGAACCACCATCATTAACACAATATTGCCTTGAAAGTTCTACAACAGCTCTGGCAGCTAGGGTTGCATGTTCTGCATAGTCAGCCGCTACTTGAGCAAAATAGGTACCATCCTTAAATTTAATATTCCAATTCTGCATGCCAACAGTAAAATTACCATTACCATCTCTAGGAAATGATTGCCCATGTTCCAACCTATCATCCTTGAAACCTAAGAGGCTTGAACCACCATCATCAACACAATATTGCCTTGAAAGTTCTACAACAGTTCTGGCAGCTAGGCTTGCATGTTCTGCAAACTCAGCCACTGCTTGAGCAACAGAGGTAACATCCTTAAATTTTATGTTCCAATTCTGCCTGCGAACAGAAAAATTACCATTACCACGAAATGATTGCACATATTCCAACTTTTCATCCTTGAAACCTAAGTGGCACGAACCACCATCATTAACACAATATTGCCTTGAAAGTTCTACAACAGCTCTGGCAGCTAGGGTTGCATGTTCTGCAAAGTCATCCACTACTTGAGCAAAATAGGTACCATCCTTAAATTTAAGGTTCCAATTCTGCCTGCCAACAGTAAAATTACCATTACCATCTCTAGGAAATGATTGCCCATGTTCCAACCTGTCATCCTTGAAACCTAAGAGGCTTGAACCACCATCATCAACACAATATTGCCTTGAAAGTTCTACAACAGTTCTGGCAGCTAGGCTTGCATGTTCTGCAAAGTCAGCCGCTGCTTGAGCAGCAGAGATAGCATCCTTAAATTTCATGTTCCAATACTGCCTGCCAACAAATAAATTACCATTACCATCTCTAGGAAATGATTGCCCATGTTCCAAGCCTTTCATCCTTGAAACCTATGAGGCTTGAACCACCATCATCAACACAATATTGCCTTGAAAGTTCTACAACAGCTCTGGCAGCTAGGCTTGCATGTTCTGCAAACTCAGCCGCTGCTTGAGCAGCAGAGGTAGCATCCTTAAATTTCATGTTCCAATTCTGCCTGCGAACAAAAAAATTACCATTACCACGAAATGAATGCACATATTCCAACCTTTCATCCTTGAAACCTAAGTGGCACGAACCACCATCATTAACACAATATTGCCTTGAAAGTTCTACAACAGCTCTGGCAGCTAGGGTTGCATATTCTGCAAAGTCAGCCGCTACTTGAGCAAAATAGGTACCATCCTTAAATTTAATGTTCCAATTCTGCCTGCCAACAGTAAAATTACCATTACCATCTCTAGGAAATGATTGCCCATGTTCCAAACTGTCATCCTTGAAACCTAAGAGGCTTGAACCACCATCATCAACACAATATTGCCTTGAATGTTCTACAACAGTTCTGGCAGCTAGGCTTGCATGTTCTACAAAGTCAGCCGCTGCTTGAGCAGCAGAGATAGCATCCTTAAATTTCATGTTCCAATTCTGCCTGCCAACAGAAAAATTACCATTACCATCTCTAGGAAATGATTACTCATGTTCCAAGCCTTTCATCCTTGAAACCTATGAGGCTTGAACCACCATCATCAACACAATATTGCCTTGAAAGTTCTACAACAGCTCTGGCAGCTAGGCTTGCATGTTCTGCAAACTCAGCCGCTGCTTGAGCAGCAGAGGTAGCATCCTTAAATTTCATGTTCCAATTCTGCCTGCGAACAGAAAAATTACCATTACCACGAAATGATTGCACATATTCCAACCTTTCATCCTTGAAACCTAAGTGGCACGAACCACCATCATTAACACAATATTGCCTTGAAAGTTCTACAACAGCTCTGGCAGCTAGGGTTGCATGTTCTGCATAGTCAGCCGCTAGTTGAGCAAAATAGGTACCATCCTTAAATTTAATATTCCAATTCTGCATGCCAACAGTAAAATTACCATTACCATCTCTAGGAAATGATTGCCCATGTTCCAACCTATCATCCTTGAAACCTAAGAGGCTTGAACCACCATCATCAACACAATATTGCCTTGAAAGTTCTACAACAGTTCTGGCAGCTAGGCTTGCATGTTCTGCAAACTCAGCCACTGCTTGAGCAACAGAGGTAACATCCTTAAATTTTATGTTCCAATTCTGCCTGCGAACAGAAAAATTACCATTACCACGAAATGATTGCACATATTCCAACTTTTCATCCTTGAAACCTAAGTGGCACGAACCACCATCATTAACACAATATTGCCTTGAAAGTTCTACAACAGCTCTGGCAGCTAGGGTTGCATGTTCTGCAAAGTCAGCCGCTACTTGAGCAAAATAGGTACCATCCTTAAATTTAAGGTTCCAATTCTGCCTGCCAACAGTAAAATTACCATTACCATCTCTAGGAAATGATTGCCCATGTTCCAACCTGTCATCCTTGAAACCTAAGAGGCTTGAACCACCATCATCAACACAATATTGCCTTGAAAGTTCTACAACAGTTCTGGCAGCTAGGCTTGCATGTTCTGCAAAGTCAGCCGCTGCTTGAGCAGCAGAGATAGCATCCTTAAATTTCATGTTCCAATTCTGCCTGCCAACAAATAAATTACCATTACCATCTCTAGGAAATGATTGCCCATGTTCCAAGCCTTTCATCCTTGAAACCTATGAGGCTTGAATCACCATCATCAACACAATATTGCCTTGAAAGTTGTACAACAGCTCTGGCAGCTAGGCTTGCATGTTCTGCAAACTCAGCCGCTGCTTGAGCAGCAGAGGTAGCATCCTTAAATTTCATGTTCCAATTCTGCCTGCGAACAAAAAAATTACCATTACCACGAAATGAATGCACATATTCCAACCTTTCATCCTTGAAACCTAAGTGGCACGAACCACCATCATTAACACAATATTGCCTTGAAAGTTCTACAACAGCTCTGGCAGCTAGGGTTGCATATTCTGCAAAGTCAGCCGCTACTTGAGCAAAATAGGTACCATCCTTAAATTTAATGTTCCAATTCTGCCTGCCAACAGTAAAATTACCATTACCATCTCTAGGAAATGATTGCCCATGTTCCAACCTGTCATCCTTGAAACCTAAGAGGCTTGAACCACCATCATCAACACAATATTGCCTTGAAAGTTCTACAACAGTTCTGGCAGCTAGGCTTGCATGTTCTACAAAGTCAGCCGCTGCTTGAGCAGCAGAGATAGCATCCTTAAATTTCATGTTCCAATTCTGCCTGCCAACAAATAAATTACCATTACCATCTCTAGGAAATGATTACTCATGTTCCAAGCCTTTCATCCGTGAAACCTATGAGGCTTGAACCACCATCATCAACACAATATTGCCTTGAAAGTTCTACAACAGCTCTGGCAGCTAGGCTTGCATGTTCTGCAAACTCAGCCGCTGCTTGAGCAGCAGAGGTAGCATCCTTAAATTTCATGTTCCAATTCTGCCTGCGAACAGAAAATTACCATTACCACGAAATGATTGCACATATTCCAACCTTTCATCCTTGAAACCTAAGTGGCACGAACCACCATCATCAACACAATATTGCCTTGAAAGTTCTACAACAGCTCCAGTAGCTAGGGTTGCATGTTCTGCAAAGTCAGCCGCTACTTGACAAAAATAGGTACCATCCTTAAATTTCATGTTCCAATTCTGCGTGCCAACAGAAAAATTACCATTTCCAGTCTCCAGGAAATGATTGCCCATGTTCCAACCTTTTATCCTAGAAACCAAAGTGGCATGAACCACCATCATCAACACAATATTGCCTTGAATGTTCTACAATAGCTTTGGCAGCTAGACTTGCATGTTCTGCAAACTCAGCCGATGCTTGAGCAGCAGAGGTAGCATCCTTAAATTTCATGTTCCAATTCTGCCTGCCAACAGAAAAATTACCATTACCATCTCCAGGAAATGATTGTCCATGTTCCAACCTTTCATCCAAGAAACCTAAGTGGTATGAACCACCATCATCAACACAATATTGCCTTGAAAGTTCTACAACAGCTCTGGCAGCTAGGCTTGCATGTTCTGCAAACTCAGTCGCTTCTTGAGTAGGAGAGGTAGCTTCCTTAAATTTCATGTTCCAATTCTGCCTGCGGACAGAAAAATTACCATTACCACGAAATGGTTGCCCATATTCCAACCTTTCATCCTTGAAACCTAAGTGGCACGAACCACCATTATCAACACAATATTGCCTTGAAAGTTCTACAACAGCTCTGGCAACTAGGGTTGCAAGTTCTGCAAAGTCAGCCGCTACTTGACAAAAATAGGTACCATCCTTAAATTTCATGTTCCAATTATGCGTGCCAACAGAAAAATTACCATTTCCAGTCTCCAGGAAATGATTGCCCATGTTCCAACCTTTCATCCTAGAAACCAAAGTGGCATGAACCACCATCATCAACACAATATTGCCTTGAAAGTTTTACAATAGCTTTGGCAGCTAGACTTGCATGTTTTGCAAACTCAGCCGATGCTTGAGCAGCAGAGGTAGCATCCTTAAATTTCATGTTCCAATTCTGCCTGCCAACAGAAAAATTACCATTACCATCTCCAGGAAATGATTGTCCATGTTCCAACCTTTCATCCAAGAAACCTAAGTGGTATGAACCACCATCATCAACACAATATTGCCTTGAAAGTTCTACAACAGCTGTGACAGCTAGGCTTGCATGTTCTGCAAACTCAGCCGCTGCTTGAGCAGTAGAGGTAGCATCCTTAAATTTCATGTTCCAATTCTGCCTGCCAATAGAAAAATTACTATCTCTAGGAAATGATTGCCCATATTCTAACCTTTAATCCTTGAAACCAAAGTGGTATGAACCATCATCATCAACACAATATTGCCTTGAAAGTTATACAACAGCTGTGGCAGCTAGGCCTGCATGTTCTGCAAACTCAGCCGCTGCTTGAGCAATAGAGGTAGCATCCTTAAATTTCATGTTCCAATTCTGCCTGCCAATAGAAAAATTACTATCTCTAGGAAATGATTGCCCATATTCTAACCTTTAATCCTTGAAACCTAAGTGGCATGAACTACCATCATCAACACAATATTGCCTTGAAAGTTCTACAACAGCTTTGGCAGCTAGGCTTGCACGTTCTGCAAACTCAGCCTGTTCTTGAGTAGCAGAGGTAGCATCCTTATATTTCATGTTCCAATTCTGCCTGCCAACATAAATATTACCATTACCATCTCCAGCAATTGATTGCCTATGTTCCAACCTTTCATCCTTGAAACCTAAGTGGCATGAACCACCCTCATCAACACAATATTGCCTTGAAAATTCTACAACAGCTCTGGCAGCTAGGCTTGCATGTTCTGCAAAGTCAGCCGCTGCTTGAGTAGCAGAGGTAGCATCCTTAAATTTTATTTTCCAATTCTGCTTGTCAACAGAAAAATTACCATTACCATCTCCAGGAAATGATTGCCCATGTTCCCACCTTTCATCCTTGAAACCTATGTGGCATGAACCACCATCATCAACACAATATTACCTTGAAAGTTCTACAACAGCTCTAGCAGCTAGGCTTGCATGTTCTGCAAAATTAGCCGCTGCTTGAGCAGCAGAGGTAGCATCCTTAAATTTCATGTTCCAATTCTGCTTGCCAACAGAAACATTACCATTACCATCTCCAGGAAATGATTGCCCATGTTCCAACCTTTCATCCTAGAAACCTAAGTGGCATGAACCACCATCATCAACACAATATTGCCTTGAAAGTTCTACAACAGCTCTGGCAGCTAGGCTTGCATGTTCTGCAAACTCAGCCACTGCTTGAGCAGCAGAGGTAGCATCCTTAAATTTCATGTTCCAATTCTGCCTGCGGACAGAAAAATTACCATTACCACGAAATGGTTGCCCATATTCCAACCTTTCATCCTTGAAACCTAAGTGGCACGAACCACCATCATCAACACAATATTGCCTTGAATGTTCTACAACAGCTCTGGCAACTAGGGTTGCATGTTCTGCAAAGTCAGCCGCTACTTGAGCAAAATAGGTACCATCCTTAAATTTCATGTTCCAATTCTGCGTGCCAACAGAAAAATTACCATTTCCTATCTCCAGGAAATGATTGCCCATGTTCCAACCTTTCATCCTAGAAACCAAAGTGGCATGAACCACCATCATCAACACAATATTGCCTTGAAAGTTCTACAACAGCTCTGGCAGCTAGGCTTGCATATTCTACAAACTCAGACGTTGCTTGAGCAGCAGAGGTAGCATCCTTAAATTTCATGTTCCAATTCTGCCTGCCCAACAGAAAAATTACAATTACCATCTCGAGGAAATGATTGCCCATGTTCCAACCTTTCATCCTAGAAACCTAAGTGGCATGAACCACCATCATCAACACATTATTGCCTTGAAAGTTCTACAACAGCTCTGGCAGCTAGGCTTGAATGTTCTGCAAACTCAGCCACTGCTTGAGCAACAGAGGTAGCATCCTTAAATTTCATGTTCCAATTCTGCCTGCGAACAGAAAAATTACCATTACCACGAAATGATTGCACATATTCCAACCTTTCATCCTTGAAACCTAAGTGGCACGAACCACCATCATTAACACAATATTGCCTTGAAAGTTCTACAACAGCTCTGGCAGCTAGGGTTGCATGTTCTGCAAAGTCCGCCGCTACTTGAGCAAAATAGGTACCATCCTTAAATTTAATGTTCCAATTCTGCCTGCCAACAGTAAAATTACAATTACCATCTCTAGGAAATGATTGCCCATGTTCCAACCTGTCATCCTTGAAACCTAAGAGGCTTGAACCACCATCATCAACACAATATTGCCTTGAAAGTTCTACAACAGCTGTGGCAGCTAGGCTTGCATGTTCTGCAAACTCAGCCGCTGCTTGAGCAGTAGAGGTAGCATCCTTAAATTTCATGTTCCAATTCTGCCTGCCAATAGAAAAATTACTATCTCTAGGAAATGATTGCCCATATTCTAACCTTTAATCCTTGAAACCTAAGTGGTATGAACCATCATCATCAACACAATATTACCTTGAAAGTTCTACAACAGCTGTGGCAGCTAGGCCTGCATGTTCTGCAAACTCAGCCGCTGCTTGAGCAGCAGAGGTAGCATCCTTAAATTTCATGTTCCAATTCTGCCTGCCAATAGAAAAATTACTATCTCTAGGAAATAATTGCCCATATTCTAACCTTTAATCCTTGAAACCTATGTGGCATGAACCACCATCATCAACACAATATTGCCTTGAAAGTTCTACAACAGCTTTGGCAGCTAGGCTTGCATGTTCTGCAAACTCAGCTGCTTCTTGAGTAGCAGAGGTAGCATCCTTATATTTCATGTTCCAATTCTGCCTGCCAACATAAATATTACCATTACCATCTCCAGCAATTGATTGCCTATGTTCCAACCTTTCATCCTTGAAACCTAAGTGGCATGAACCACCATCATCAACACAATATTGTCTTGAAAGTTCTACAACAGCTCTGGCAGCTAGGCTTGCATGTTCTGCAAACTCAGCCACTGCTTGAGCAGCAGAGGTAGCATCCTTAAATTTCATGTTCCAATTCTGCCTGCGAACAGAAAAATTACCATTACCACGAAATGATTGCCCATATTCCAACCTTTCATCCTTGAAACCTAAGTGGCACGAACCACCATCATCAACTCAATATTGCCTTGAAAGTTCTACAACAGCTCTGGCAGCTAGGGTTGCATGTTCTGCAAAGTCTGCCGCTACTTGAGCAAAATAGGTACCATCCTTAAATATTATGTTCCAATTCTGCGTGCCAACAGAAAAATTACCATTTCCAATCTCTAGGAAATGATTGCCCATGTTCCAACCTTTCATCCTAGAAACTAAAGTGGCATGAACCACCATCATCAACACAATATTGCCTTGAAAGTTCTACAACAGCTCTGGCAGCTAGGCTTGCATATTCTACAAACTCAGACGTTGCTTGAGCAGCAGAGGTAGCATCCTTAAATTTCATGTTCCAATTCTGCCTGCCCAACAGAAAAATTACAATTACCATCTCGAGGAAATGATTGCCCATGTTCCAACCTTTCATCCTAGAAACCTAAGTGGCATGAACCACCATCATCAACACATTATTGCCTTGAAAGTTCTACAACAGCTCTGGCAGCTAGGCTTGAATGTTCTACAAACTCAGCCACTGCTTGAGCAACAGAGGTAGCATCCTTAAATTTTGTGTTTCTGCCTGCGAACAGAAAAATTACCATTGCCACGAAATGATTGCACATATTCCAACCTTTCATCCTTGAAACCTAAGTGGCACGAACCACCATCATTAACACAATATTGCCTTGAAAGTTCTACAACAGCTCTGGCAGCTAGGGTTACATGTTCTGCAAAGTCCGCCGCTACTTGAGCAAAATAGGTACCATCCTTAAATTTAATGTTCCAATTCTGCCTGCCAACAGTAAAATTACCATTACCATCTCTAGGAAATGATTGCCCATGTTCCAACCTGTCATCCTTGAAACCTAAGAGGCTTGAACCACCATCATCAACACAATATTGCCTTGAAAGTTCTACAACAGCTGTGGCAGCTAGGCTTGCATGTTCTGCAAACTCAGCCGCTGCTTGAGCAGTAGAGGTAGCATCCTTAAATTTCTTGTTCCAATTCTGCCTGCCAATAGAAAAATTACCATCTCTAGGAAATGATTGCCCATATTCTAACCTTTAATCCTTGAAACCTAAGTGGTATGAACCATCATCATCAACAAAATATTGCCTTGAAAGTTCTACTACAGCTGTGGCATCTAGGCCTGCATGTTCTGCAAACTCAGCCGCTGCTTGAGCAACAGAGGTAGCATCCTTAAATTTCATGTTCTAATTCTGCCTGCCAATAGAAAAATTACTATCTCTAGGAAATGATTGCCCATGTTCTAACCTTTAATCCTTGAAACCTAAGTGGCATGAACCACCATCATCAACACAATATTGCCTTGAAAGTTCTACAACAGCTTTGGCAGCTAGGCTTGCATGTTCTGCAAACTCAGCCGCTTCTTGAGTAGCAGAGGTAGCATCCTTATATTTCATGTTCCAATTCTGCCTGCCAACATAAATATTACCATTACCATCTCCAGCAATTGATTGCCTATGTTCCAACCTTTCATCCTTGAAACCTAAGTGGCATGAACCACCCTCATCAACACAATATTGCCTTGAAAATTCTACAACAGCTCTGGCAGCTAGGCTTGCATGTTCTGCAAAGTCAGCCGCTGCTTGAGCAGCAGAGGTAGCATCCTTAAATTTCATGTTCCAATTCTGCCTGTCAACAGAAAAATTACCATTACCATCTCCAGGAAATGATTGCCTATGTTCCCACGTTTCATCCTTGAAACCTAAGTGGCATGAACCACCATCATCAACACAATATTGCCTTGAAAGTTCTACAACAGCTCTAGCTGCTAGGCTTGCATGTTTTGCAAAATTAGCCGCTGCTTGAGCAGCAGAGGTAGCATCCTTAAATTTCATGTTCCAATTCTGCTTGCAAACAGAAAAATTACCATTACCATCTCCAGGAAATGATTGCCCATGTTCCAACCTTTCATCCTAGAAACCTAAGTGGCATGAACCACCATCATCAACACAATATTGTCTTGAAAGTTCTACAACAGCTCTGGCAGCTAGGCTTGCATGTTCTGCAAACTCAGCCACTGCTTGAGCAGCAGAGGTAGCATCCTTAAATTACATGTTCCAATTCTGCCTGCGAACAGAAAAATTACCATTACCACGAAATGATTGCCCATGTTCCAACTTTTCATCCTTGAAACCTAAGTGGCACGAACCACCATCATCAACACAATATTGCCTTGAAAGTTCTACAACAGCTCTGGTAGCTAGGGTTGCATGTTCTGCAAAGTCAGCCGCTACTTGAGCAAAATAGGTACCATCCTTAAATATTATGTTCCAATTCTGCGTGCCAACAGAAAAATTACCATTTCCAATCTCCAGGAAATGATTGCCCATGTTCCAACCTTTCATCCAAGAAACCAAAGTGGCATGAACCACAATCATCAACACAATATTGCCTTGAAAGTTCTACAACAGCTCTGGCAGTTAGGCTTGCATATTCTACAAACTCAGACGTTGCTTGAGCAGCAGAGGTAGCATCCTTAAATTTCATGTTCCAATTCTGCCTGCCCAACAGAAAAATTACAATTACCATCTCGAGGAAATGATTGCCCATGTTCCAACCTTTCATCCTAGAAACCTAAGTGGCATGAACCACCATCATCAACACATTATTACCTTAAAAGTTCTACAACAGCTCTGGCAGCTAGGCTTGAATGTTCTGCAAACTCAGCCACTGCTTGAGCAACAGAGGTAGCATCCTTAAATTTCATGTTCCAATTCTGCCTGCGAACATAAAAATTACCATTACCACGAAATGATTGCACATATTCCAACCTTTCATCCTTGAAACCTAAGTGGCACGAACCACCATCATTAACACAATATTGCCTTGAAAGTTCTACAACAGCTCTTGCAGCTAGAGTTGCATGTTCTGCAAAGTCAGCCGCTACTTGAGCAATATAGATACCATCCTTAAATTTAATGTTCCAATTCTGCCTGCCAACAGTAAAATTACCATTACCATTTCTAGGAAATGATTGCCCATGTTCCAACCTGTCATCCTTGAAACCTAAGAGTCTTGAACCACCATCATCAACACAATATTGCCTTGAAAGTTCTACAACAGTTCTGGCAGCTAGGCTTGCATATTCTGCAAACTCAGCCACTGTTTGAGCAACAGAGGTAGCATCCTTAAATTTCATGTTCCAAATCTGCCTGCGAACAGAAAAATTACCATTACCACGAAATGATTGCCCATATTCCAACCTTTTATCCTTGAAACCTAAGTGGCACGAACCACCATCATCAACTCAATATTGCCTTGAAAGTTCTACAACAGCTCTGGCAGCTAGGGTTGCATGTTCTGCAAAGTCTACCGCTACTTGAGCAAAATAGGTACCATCCTTAAATATTATGTTCCAATTCTGCATGCCAACAGAAAAATTACCATTTCCAATCTCTAGGAAATGATTGCCCATGTTCCATCCTTTCATCCTATAAACCAAAGTGGCATGAACCACCATCATCAACACAATATTGCCTTGAAAGTTCTACAACAGCTCTGGCAGCTAGGCTTGCATATTCTGCAAACTCAGACGTTGCTTGAGCAGCAGAGGTAGCATCCTTAAATTTCATGTTCCAATTCTGCCTGCCCAACAGAAAAATTACAATTACCATCTCGAGGAAATGATTGCCCATGTTCCAACCTTTCATCCTAGAAACCTAAGTGGCATGAACCACCATCATCAACACATTATTGCCTTGAAAGTTCTACAACAGTTCTGGCAGCTAGGCTTGAATGTTCTACAAACTCAGCCACTGCTTGAGCAACAGAGGTAGCATCCTTAAATTTCGTGTTTCTGCCTGCGAACAGAAAAATTACCATTACCACGAAATGATTGCACATATTCCAAACTTTCATCCTTGAAACCTAAGTGGCACGAACCACCATCATTAACACAATATTGCCTTGAAAGTTCTACAACAGCTCTAGCAGCTAGGGTTGCATGTTCTGCAAAGTCCGCCGCTACTTGAGCAAAATAGGTACCATCCTTAAATTTAATGTTCCAATTCTGCCTGCCAACAGTAAAATTACCATTACCATCTCTAGGAAATGATTGCCCATGTTCCAACCTGTCATCCTTGAAACCTAAGAGGCTTGAACCACCATCATCAACACAATATTGCCTTGAAAGTTCTACAACAGCTGTGGCAGCTAGGCTTGCATGTTCTGCAAACTCAGCCGCTGCTTGAGCAGTAGAGGTAGCATCCTTAAATTTCTTGTTCCAATTCTGCCTGCCAATAGAAAAATTACTATCTCTAGGAAATGATTGCCCATATTTTAACCTTTAATCCTTGAAACCTAAGTGGTATGAACCATCATCATCAACACAATATTGCCTTGAAAGTTCTACAACAGCTGTGGCATCTAGGCCTGCATGTTCTGCAAACTCAGCCGCTGCTTGAGCAGCAGAGGTAGCATCCTTAAATTTCATGTTCTAATTCTACCTGCCAATAGAAAAATTACTATCTCTAGGAAATGATCGCCCATGTTCTAACCTTTAATCCTTGAAACCTAAGTGGCATGAACCACCATCATCAACACAATATTGCCTTGAAAGTTCTACAACAACTTTGGCAGCTAGGCTTGCATGTTCTGCAAACTCAGCCGCTTCTTGAGTAGCAGAGGTAGCATCCTTATATTTCATGTTCCAATTCTGCCTGCCAACATAAATATTACCATTACCATCTCCAGCAATTGATTGCCTATGTTCCAACCTTTCATCCTTGAAACCTAAGTGGCATGAACCACCCTCATCAACACAATATTGCCTTGAAAATTCTACAACAGCTCTGGCAGCTAGGCTTGCATGTTCTGCAAAGTCAGCCGCTGCTTGAGCAGCAGAGGTAGCATCCTTAAATTTCATGTTCCAATTCTGCCTGTCAACAGAAAAATTACCATTACCATCTCCAGGAAATGATTGCCTATGTTCCCACGTTTCATCCTTGAAACCTAAGTGGCATGAACCACCATCATCAACACAATATTGCCTTGAAAGTTCTACAACAGCTCTAGCAGCTAGGCTTGCATGTTTTGCAAAATTAGCCGCTGCTTGAGCAGCAGAGGTAGCATCCTTAAATTTCATGTTCCAATTCTGCTTGCAAACAGAAAAATTACCATTACCATCTCCAGGAAATGATTGCCCATGTTCCAACCTTTCATCCTAGAAACCTAAGTGGCATGAACCACCATCATCAACACAATATTGTCTTGAAAGTTCTATAACAGCTCTGGCAGCTAGGCTTGCATGTTCTGCAAACTCAGCCACTGCTTGAGCAGCAGAGGTAGCATCCTTAAATTACATGTTCCAATTCTGCCTGCGAACAGAAAAATTACCATTACCACGAAATGATTGCCCATGTTCCAACTTTTCATCCTTGAAACCTAAGTGGCACGAACCACCATCATCAACACAATATTGCCTTGAAAGTTCTACAACAGCTCTGGTAGCTAGGGTTGCATGTTCTGCAAAGTCAGCCGCTACTTGAGCAAAATAGGTACCATCCTTAAATATTATGTTCCAATTCTGCGTGCCAACAGAAAAATTACCATTTCCAATCTCCAGGAAATGATTGCCCATGTTCCAACCTTTCATCCAAGAAACCAAAGTGGCATGAACCACAATCATCAACACAATATTGCCTTGAAAGTTCTACAACAGCTCTGACAGTTAGGCTTGCATATTCTACAAACTCAGACGTTGCTTGAGCAGCAGAGGTAGCATCCTTAAATTTTATGTTCCAATTCTGCCTGCCCAACAGAAAAATTACAATTACCATCTCGAGGAAATGATTGCCCATGTTCCAACCTTTCATCCTAGAAACCTAAGTGGCATGAACCACCATCATCAACACATTATTACCTTGAAAGTTCTACAACAGCTCTGGCAGCTAGGCTTGAATGTTCTGCAAACTCAGCCACTGCTTGAGCAACAGAGGTAGCATCCTTAAATTTCATGTTCCAATTCTGCCTGCGAACATAAAAATTACCATTACCACGAAATGATTGCACATATTCCAACCTTTCATCCTTGAAACCTAAGTGGCACGAACCA
Source organism: Nicotiana tomentosiformis (assembly GCF_000390325.3). Classification (NCBI taxonomy): domain Eukaryota; kingdom Viridiplantae; phylum Streptophyta; class Magnoliopsida; order Solanales; family Solanaceae; genus Nicotiana; species Nicotiana tomentosiformis. Next base: position 105,217 of record NW_027174586.1, read on the forward strand.
CCATCATTAACACAATATTGCCTTGAAAGTTCTACAACAGCTCTTGCAGCTAGAGTTGCATGTTCTGCAAAGTCAGCCGCTACTTGAGCAATATAGGTACCATCCTTAAATTTAATGTTCCAATTCTGCCTGCCAACAGTAAAATTACCATTACCATCTCTAGGAAATGATTGCCCATGTTCCAACCTGTCATCCTTGAAACCTAAGAGGCTTGAACCACCATCATCAACACAATATTGCCTTGAAAGTTCTACAACAGTTCTGGCAGCTAGGCTTGCATGTTCTGCAAAGTCAGCCGCTGCTTGAGCAGCAGAGGTAGCATCCTTAAATTTCATGTTCCAATTCTGCCTGCCAACAAAACAATTACCATAACCATCTCTAGGAAATGATTGCCCATGTTCCAACCTTTCATCCTTGAAACCTAAGAGGCTTGAACAACCATCATCAACACAATATTTCCTTGAAAGTTCTACAACACCTCTGGCAGCTTGACTTGCATGTTCTGCAAAGTCAGCTGCTGCTTGAGCAGCAGAGGTAGCATCCTTAAATTTCATGTTCCAATTCTACCTGCCAACAGAAAAATTACCATTACTATCTCCAGGAAATGATTGCCCATGTTCCAACCTTTCATCCTTGAAACCTAAGTGGCATGAACCACCATCATCAACACAATATTGCCTTGAAAGTTTTACAAAAGCTTTGGCACCTAGGCTTGCATGTTCTGTACACTCAGCCGCTTCTTGAGTAGCAAAGGTAGTATCCTTAAATTTCATGTTCCTATTCTGCCTGCCAACAGAAAAATTACCATTACCATCTCTAGGAAATGATTGCCCCTGTTCCAACCATTCATCCTTGAAACCTAAGTGGCATGAACCACCATCATCAACATAATATTGCCTTGAAAGTTCTACAACAGCTCTGGCAGCTAGGCTTGCATGTTCTGCAAACTCAGCCGATGCTTGAGCAGCAGAGGTAGCATCCTTAATTTTCATGTTCCAATTCAGCTTGCCAATAGAAAAATTACCATTACCATCTCCAGGAAATGATTGCCCATGTTCAAACCTTTCATCCTAGAAACCAAAGTGGCATGAACCACCATCATCAACACAATATTGCCTTGAAAGTTCTACAACAGCTCTGGCAGCTAGGCTTGCATATTCTACAAACTCAGACGCTGCTTGAGCAGCAGAGGTAGCATCCTTAAATTTCATGTTCCAATTCTGCCTGCCCAATAGAAAAATTACAATTACCATCTCGAGGAATAATTGCCCATGTTCCAACCTTTCATCCTTGAAACCTAAGTGGCATGAACCACCATCATCAACACAATATTGCCTTGAAAGTTCTACAACAGCTCTGGCAGATAGGCTTGCATGTTCTGCAAACTCAGTCGCTTCTTGAGTAGGAGAGGTAGCATCCTTAAATTTCATGTTCCAATTCTGCCTGCCAACAGAAAAATTACCATTACCATCTCTAGGAAATGATTGCCCATGTTCCAACCTTTCATCCTTGAAACCTAAGTGGCATGAACCACCATCATCAACACAATATTGCCTTGAAAGTTCTACAACAGCTCTGGCAGCTAGTGTTGCATGTTCTACAAAGTCAGCCGCTGCTTGAGTAGCAGAGGTAGCATCCTTTAATTTCATGTTCCAATTCTGCCTGCCAACAGAAAAATTACCATTACCATCTCTAGGAAATGATTGCCCATGTTCCAACCTTTCATCCTTGAAACCTAAGAGGCTTGAACCACCATCATCAACACAATATTGCCTTGAAAGTTCTACAACACCTCTGGCAGCTAGGCTTGCATGTTCTGCAAAGTCAGTCGCTGTTTGATCAGCAGAGGTAGCATCCTTAAATTTCATGTTCCAATTCTGCCTGCCAACAGAACAATTACCATTACTATCTCCAGGAAATGATTGCATCTGTTCCAACCTTTCATCCTTGAAACCTAAGTGGCATGAACCACCATCATCAACACAATATTGCCTTGAAAGTTCTACAAAAGCTCTAGCACCTAGGCTTGCATGTTCTGCAAACTCAGCCGCTTCTTGAGTAGCAGAGGTAGTATCCTTAAATTTCTTGTTCCAATTCTGCCTGCTAACAGAAAAATTTCCATTACCATCTCCAGGAAATGATTGCCCATGTTCCAACCTTTCATCCTTGAAACCTAAGTGGCACGAACCACCATCATCAACACAATATTGCCTTGAAAGTTCTATAAAAGCTCTGGCACCTAGGCTTGCATGTTCTGCAAACTCAGCCGCTTCTTGAGTAGCAGAGGTAGTATCCTTAAATTTCATGTTCCAATTCTGCCTGCCAACAGAAAAATTACTATTACCATCTCCAGGAAATGATTGCCCATGTTCCAACCTTTCATCCTTGAAACCTAAGTGACATGAACCACCATCATCAACACAATATTGCCTTGAAAGTTCTACAACAGCTCTGGCAGCTAGTGTTGCATGTTCTGCAAAGTCAGCCGCTGCTTGAGTAGCAGAGGTAGCATCCTTTAATTTCATGTTCCAATTCTGCCTGCCAACAGAAGAATTACCATTACCATCTCTAGGAAATGATTGCCCATGTTCCAACCTTTCATCCTTGAAACCTAAGAGGCTTGAACAACCATCATCAACACAATATTGCCTTGAAAGTTCTACAACACCTCTGGCAGCTAGGCTTGTATGTTCTGCAAAGTCTGCCGCTGCTTGAGCAGCAGAGGTAGCATCCTTAAATTTCATGTTCCAATTCTGCCTGCCAACAGAAAAATTACCATTACTATCTCCAGGAAATGATTGCCCATGTTCCAACCTTTCATCCTTGAAACCTAAGTGGCATGAACCACCATCATCAACACAATATTGCCTTGAAAGTTCTACAAAAGCTCTAGCACCTAGGCTTGCATGTTCTGCAAACTCAGCCGCTTCTTGAGTAGCAGAGGTAGTATCCTTAAATTTCTTGTTCCAATTCTGCCTGCTAACAGAAAAATTTCCATTACCATCTCCAGGAAATGATTGCCCATGTTCCAACCTTTCATCCTTGAAACCTAATTGACATGAACCACCATCATCAACACAATATTGCCTTGAAAGTTCTACAACAGCTCTGGCAGCTAGGCTTGCATGTTCTGCAAACTCAGCCGATGTTTGAGCAGTAGAGGTAGCATCCTTAAATTTCATATTCCAATTCTGCCTGCCAATAGAAAAATTACCATCTCCAAGAAATGATTGCCCATATTCCAACCTTTCATCCTTGAAACCTAAGTGGCACGAACCACCATCATCAACACAATAATGCCTTGAAAGTTCTACAACAGCTCTGGCAGCTAGTGTTGCATGTTCTGCAAAGTCAGCCGCTGCTTGAGTAGCAGAGGTAGCATCCTTTAATTTCATGTTCCAATTCTGCCTGCCAACAGAAAAATTACCATTACCATCTCTAGGAAATGATTGCCCATGTTCCAACCATTCATCCTTGAAACCTAAGAGGCTTGAACAACCAACATCAACACAATATTGCCTTGAAAGTTCTACAACACCTCTGGCAGCTAGGCTTGCATGTTCTGCAAAGTCAGCCGCTGCTTGAGCAGCAGAGGTAGCATGCTTAAATTTCATGTTCCAATTCTGCCTGCCAACCGAAAAATTACCATTACTATCTCCAGGAAATGATTGCCCATGTTCCAACCTTTCATCCTTGAAACCTAAGTGGCATGAACCACCATCATCAACACAATATTGCCTTGAAAGTTCTACAAAAGCTCTGGCACCTAGGCTTGCATGTTCTGTAAACTCAGCCGCTTCTTGAGTAGCAAAGGTAGTATCCTTAAATTTCATGTTCCTATTCTGCCTGCCAACAGAAAAATTACCATTACCATCTCTAGGAAATGATTGCCCATGTTCCAACTTTTCATCCTTGAAACCTAAGTGGCATGAACCACCATCATCAACACAATATTGCCTTGAAAGTTCTACAACAGCTCTGGCAGCTAGACTTGCATGTTATGCAAACTCAGCTGATGCTTGAGCAGCAGAGGTAGCATCCTTAATTTTCATGTTCCAATTGTGCTTGCCAACAGAAAAATTACCATTACCATCTCTAGGAAATGATTGCCCATGTTCCAACCTTTCATCCTAGAAACCAAAGTGGCATGAACCACCATCATCAACACAATATTGCCTTGAAAGTTCTACAACAGCTCTTGCAGCTAGGCTTGCATATTCTACAAACTCAGACGCTGCTTGAGTAGCATAGGTAGCATCCTTAAATTTCATGTTCCAATTCTGCCTGCCCAACAGAAAAATTACAATTACCATCTCCAGGAAATGATTGCCTATGTTCCAACCTTTCATCCTAGAAACCAAAGTAGAATGAACCACCATCATCAACATAATATTGCCTTGAAAGTTCTACAACAGCTCTGGCAGCTAGGCTTGCATGTTCTGCAAACTTCGCCGCTGCTTGAGCAGCAGAGGTAGCATCCATAAATTTCATGTTTCAATTCTGCCTCCCAACAGAATAATTACCATTACCATCTCCAATAAATGATTGCCCATGTTCCAACCTTTCATCCTTGAAACCTAAGTGGCATGAACCACCATCATCAACACAATATTTCCTTGAAAGTTCTACAACAGGTTTGGTAGCTAGGCTTGCATGTTCTGCAATGTCAGCCGCTGCTTGAGCAGCAGAGGTAGCATCCTTAAATTTCATGTTCCAATTCTGCCTGCCAACAGAAAAATTACCATTACTATCTCCAGGAAATGATTGCCTATGTTCCAACCTTTCATCGTTGAAACCTAAGAGGCTTGAACCACCATCATCAACACAATATTGCCTTGAAAGTTCTACAACACCTCTGGCAGCTAGGCTTGCATGTTCTGCAAAGTCAGTCGCTGTTTGATCAGCAGAGGTAGCATCCTTAAATTTCATGTTCCAATTCTGCCTGCCAACAGAAAAATTACCATTACTATCTCCAGGAAATGATTGCATCTGTTCCAACCTTTCATCCTTGAAACCTAAGTGGCATGAACCACCATCATCAACACAATATTGCCTTGAAAGTTCTACAAAAGCTCTGGCACCTAGGCTTGCATGTTCTGCAAACTCAGCCGCTTCTTGAGTAGCAGAGGTAGTATCCTTAAATTTCATGTTCCAATTCTGCCTGCCAACAGAAAAATTACTATTACCATCTCCAGGAAATGATTGCCCATGTTCCAACCTTTCATCCTTGAAACCTAAGTAGCATGAACCACCATCATCAGCACAATATTGCCTTGAAAGTTCTACAATAGCTCTGGCAGCTAGGCTTGCATGTTCTGCAAACTCAGCCGATGCTTGAGCAGCAGAGGTAGCATCCTTAATATTCATGTTCCAATTCTGCTTGCCAACAGAAAAATTACCATTACCATCTCCAGGAAATGATTGCACATGTTCCAACCTTTCATCCTTGAAACCTAAGTGGCACGAACCACCATCATCAACATAATATTGCCTTGAAAGTTCTACAACAGCTCTGGCAGCTAGTGTTGCATGTTCTGCAAAGTCAGCCGCTGCTTGAGTAGCAGAGGTAGCATCCTTTAATTTCATGTTCCAATTCTGCCTGCCAACAGAAAAATTACCTTTACCATCTCTAGGAAATGATTGCCCATGTTCCAACCTTTCATCCTTGAAACCTAAGAGGCTTGAACCACCATCATCAACACAATATTGCCTTGAAAGTTCTACAACACCTCTGGCAGCTAGGCTTGCATGTTCTGCAAACTCAGCCGCTGCTTGAGCAGCAGAGGTAGCATCCTTAAATTTCATGTTCCAATTCTGCCTGCCAGTAGAAAAATTACAATTGCCATCTCGAGGAAATGATTGCCCATGTTCCAACCTTTCACCCTTGAAACCTAAGTAGCATGAACCACCATCATCAACACAATATTGCCTTGAAAGTTCTACAACAGCTCTGGCAGCTAGGCTTGCATGTTCTGCAAACTCAGCCGCTGTTTGAGCAGCAGAGGTAGCATCCTTAAATTTCATGTTCAAATTCTGCCTCCCAACAAAAAAATTACCATTACCATCTCCAGTAAATGATTGCCCATGTTCCAACCTTTCATCCTTGAAACCTAAGTGGCATGAACCACCATCATCAACACAATATTGCCTTGAAAGTTCTACAACAGCTCTGGCACCTAGGCTTGCATGTTCTGCAAAGTCAGCCGCTGCTTGAGCAGCAGAGGTAGCATCCTTAAATTTCATGTTCCAATTCTGCCTGCCAATAGAAAAATTACCATCTCCAGGAAATGATTGCCCATATTCCAACCTTTCATCCTTGAAACCTAAGTGGCACGAACCACCATCATCAACACAATATTGCCTTGAAAGTTCTACAACAGCTCTGGTAGCTAGGCTTGCATGTTCTGCAAACTCAGCCGCTGCTTGAGCAGCAGTGGTAGCATCCTTAAATTTCATATTCCAATTCTGCTTACCAACAGAAAGATTACCATTACCATCTCGAGGAAATTATTGCCCATGTTCCAACCTTTCATCCTTGAAACCTAAGTGGCATGAACCACCATCATCAACACAATATTGCCTTGAAAGTTCTACAACAGCTTTGGCAGCTAGGCTTGCATGTTCTGCAAAGTCAGCCGCTGCTTGAGCAGCAAAGGTAGCATCCTTAAATTTCATGTTCCAATTCTGCCTGCCAACAGAAAAATTACCATTACCATCTCTAGGAAATGATTGCCCATGTTCCAACCTTTCATCCTTGAAACCTAAGTGGCATGAACCACCATCATCAACACAATATTGCCTTGAAAGTTCTACAACAGCTCTGGAACCTAGGCTTGCATGTTCTACAAACTCAGCCGCTTCTTGAGTAGCAGAGGTATTATCCTTAAATTTCATGTTCCAATTCTTCCTACCAACAGAAACATTACCATTACCATCTCCAGGAAATGATTGCCCATGTTCCAACCTTTCATCCTTGAAACCTAAGTGGCACGAACCACCATCATCAACACAATATGGACTTGAAAGTTCTACAACAGCTCTGGTAGCTAGGTTTGCATGTTCTGCAAACTCAGCCGCTGCTTGAGCAGTAGTGGTAGCATCCTTAATTTTCATGTTCCAATTCTGCTTGCCAACAGAAAAATTACCATTACCATCTCCAGGAAATGATTGCCTATGTTCCAACCTTTCATCCTAGAAACCAAAGTAGAATGAACCACCATCATCAACATAATATTGCCTTGAAAGTTCTACAACAGCTCTGGCAGCTAGGCTTGCATGTTCTGCAAACTTCGCCGCTGCTTGAGCAGCAGAGGTAGCATCCATAAATTTCATGTTCCAATTCTGCCTCCCAACAGAATAATTACCATTACCATCTCCAATAAATGATTGCCCATGTTCCAACCTTTCATCCTTGAAACCTAAGTGGCATGAACCACCATCATCAACACAATATTTCCTTGAAAGTTCTACAACAGGTTTGGTAGCTAGGCTTGCATGTTCTGCAAAGTCAGCCGCTGCTTGAGCAGCAGAGGTAGCATCCTTAAATTTCATGTTCCAATTCTGCCTGCCAACAGAAAAATTACCATTACTATCTCCAGGAAATGATTGCCTATGTTCCAACCTTTCATCCTTGAAACCTAAGTGGCATGAACCACCATCATCAACACAATATTTCCTTGAAAGTTCTACAACAGCTCTGGCACCTAGGCTTGCATGTTCTGCAAACTCAGCCGCTTCTTGAGTAGCAGAGGTAGTATCCTTAAATTTCATGTTCCAATTCTTCCTACCAACAGAAAACATTACCATTACCATCTCCAGGAAATGATTGCCCATGTTCCAACCTTTCATCCTTGAAACCTAAGTGGCACGAACCACCATCATCAACACAATATGGACTTGAAAGTTCTACAACAGCTCTGGTAGCTAGGCTTGCATGTTCTGCAAACCCAGCCGCTGCTTGAGCAGCAGTGGTAGCATCCTTAATTTTCATGTTACAATTCTGCTTGCCAATAGAAAAATTACCATTACCATCTCTAGGAAATGATTGCCTATGTTCCAACCTTTCATCCTAGAAACCAAAGTGGAATGAACCACCATCATCAACACAATATTGCCTTGAAAGTTCTACAACAGCTCTGGCAGCTAGGCTTGCATGTTCTGCAAACTCAGCCGCTGCTTGAGCAGCAGAGGTAGCATCCTTAAATTTCATGTTCCAATTCTGCCTACCAACAGAAAAATTACCATTACCATCTCCAATAAATGATTTCCCATATTCCAACCTTTCATCCTTGAAACCTAAGTGGCATGAACCACCATCATCAACACAATATTGCCTTGAAAGTTCTACAACAGCTCTAGCACTTAGGCTTGTATGTTCTGCAAAGTCAGCCGCTGCTTGAGCAGCAGAGGTTGCATCCTTAAATTTCATGTTCCAATTATGCCTTCCAACAGAAAATTTACCATTACCATCTCCAGCAAATAATTGCCCTTGTTCCAATCTTTCATCCTCGAAACCTAAGTGGCATGAACCACCATCATCAACACAATATTGCCTTGAAAGTTCTACAAAAGCTCTGGCGGCTAGGCTAGCATGTTCTGCAAACTCAGCCGCTGCTTGAGCAGCAGAGGTAGCATCCTTAAATTTCATGTTCCAATTCTGCCTGCCAACAGAAAAATTACCATTACCATCTCTAGGAAATGATTGCCCATGTTCCAACCTTTCATCTTTGAAACCTAAGTGGCATGAACCACTATCATCAACACAATATTGCCTTCAAAGTTCTACAACAGCTGTGGCTGCTAGGCTTGCATGCTCTGCAAACTCAGCCGCTGCTTGAGCAGCAGAGGTAGCATCCTTAAATTTCATGTTCCAATTCCGCCTGCCAACAGAAAAATTACCATTACCATCTCCAGGAAATGATTGCCCATGTTCCAACCTTTCATACTTGAAACATAAGTGGCATGAACCACCATCATCCACACAATATTACCTTTAAAGTTCTACAACAGATCTGGCAGCTAGGCTTGAATGTTCTACAAACTCAACCGCTGCTTGAGCAGCAGATGTAGCATCCTTAAATTTCATGTTCCAATTCTGCATGCCAACCGAAAAATTACCATTACCATCTCCAGGAAATGATTGCCCATGTTCCAACCTTTCATCCTATAAACCTAAGTGGCATGAACCACCATCATCAATACAATATTGCCTTGAAAGTTCTACAACAGCTCTGGTAGCTAGGCTTGCATGTTCTACAAACTCAGACGATGCTTGAGCAGCAGAGGTAGCATCCTTAAATTTCATGTTCCAATTCTGCCTGCCAACAGAAAAATTACAATTACCATCTCGAGGAAATGATTGCCCATGTTCCAACCTTTCATCCTTGAAACCTAAGTGGCATGAACCACCATCATCAACACAATATTGCCTTGAAAGTTCTACAACAGCTTTGGCAGCTAGGCTTGTATGTTCTGCAAAGTCAGCCGCTGCTTGAGCAGCAGATGTAGTATCCTTAAATTTCATGTTCTAATTCTTCCTGCAACAAAACAATTTACCATTACCATCTCCCAGAAATGATTGAACATGTTCTAGCCTTTCATCCTTGAAACCTAAGTGGCATGAACCACCATCATCAACAAACCATTGCCTTGAAAGTTCTACAACAGCTCTGGCACCTAGGCTTGCATGTTCTACAAAGTCAGCCACTGCTTGAGCAGCAGAGGTAGCATTCTTAAAATTTATGTTCCAATTCTGCTTGCCAATAGAAAAATTACCATCTCCAGGAAATGATTGCCCATATTCCAACCTTTCATCCTTGAAACCAAAGTGGCATGAACCACCATCATCAACACAATATTGCCTTGAAAGTTCTACAATAGCTCTGGCAGCTAGGCTTGCATGTTCTGCAAACTCAGCCGCTGCTTGAGCATCAGAGGTAGCATCCTTAAATTTCATGTTCCAATTCTGCCTGCCAACAGAAAAATTACCATTACCATCTCTAGGAAATGATTGCCCATGTTCCAACCTTTCATCCTTGAAACCTAAGTGGCATGAACCACCATCATCAATACAATATTGCCTTCAAAGTTCTACAACAGCTGTGGCAGCTAGGCTTGCATGCTCTGCAAACTCAGCCGCTGCTTGAGCAGCAGAGGTAGCATCCTTAAATTTCATGTTCCAATTCCGCCTGCCAACAGAAAAATTACCATTACCATCTCCAGGAAATGATTACCCATGTTACAACCTTTCATACTTGAAACCTAAGTGGCATGAACCACCATCATCAACACAATATTGCATTAAAAGTTCTACAATAGCTCTGGCAGCTAGGCTTGCATGTTCTGTAAACTCAGTCGCTGCTTGAGCAGTACAGGTAGCATCCTTAAATTTCATGTTCTAATTCTTCCTGCCATTACCATCTCAAGGAAATGATTGCCCATGTTCCAGCCTTTCATCCTTGAAACCTAAGTGGCATGAACCACCATCATCAATACAATATTGCCTTGAAAGTTCTACAACAGCTCTGGCAGCTAGGCTTGTATGTTCTGCAAAGTCAGCCACTGCTTGAGCAGCAGAGGTAGCATCCTTAAATTTCATGTTCTAATTCTTCCTGCAACAAAACAATTTACCATTACCATCTCCAGGAAATGATTGCACATGTTCTAGCCTTTCATCCTTGAAACCTAAGTGGCATGAACCACCATCATCAACACAACATTGCCTTGAAAGTTCTACAACAGCTCTGGCACCTAGGCTTGCATGTTCTGCAAAGTCAGCCGCTGCTTGAGCAGCAGAGGTAGCATCCTTAAAATTTATGTTCCAATTCTGCCTGCCAATAGAAAAATTACCATCTCCAGTAAATGATTGCCCATATTCCAACCTTTCATCCTTGAAACCAAAGTGGCATGAACCACCATCATCAACACAATATTGCCTTGAAAGTTCTACAATAGCTCTGGCAGCTAGGCTTGCATCTTCAGCAAACTCAGCCGTTGCTTGAGCATCAGAGGTAGCATCCTTAAATTTCATGTTCCAATTCTGCCTGCCAACAGAAAAATTACCATTACCATCTCTAGGAAATGATTGCCCATGTTCCAACCTTTCATCCTTGAAACCTAAGTGGCACGAACCACCATTATCAACACAATATTGCCTTCAAAGTTCTACAACAGCAGTGGCAGCTAGGCTTGCATGCTCTGCAAACTCAGCCGCTGCTTGAGCAGCAGAGGTAGCATCCTTAAATTTCATGTTCCAATTCCGCCTGCCAACAGAAAAATTACCATTACCATCTCCAGGAAATGATTACCCATGTTACAACCTTTCATACTTGAAACCTAAGTGGCATGAACCACCATCATCAACACAATATTGCATTAAAAGTTCTACAATAGCTCTGGCAGCTAGGCTTGCATGTTCTGTAAACTCAGTCGCTGCTTGAGCAGTACAGGTAGCATCCTTAAATTTCATGTTCTAATTCTTCCTGCAACAAAACAATTTACCATTACCATCTCCAGGAAATGATTGCCCATGTTCTAGCCTTTCATCCTTGAAACCTAAGTGGCATGGACCACCATCATCAATACAATATTGCCTTGAAAGTTCTACAACAGCTCTGGCAGCTAGGCTTGCATGTTCTGCAAACTCAGCCGCTGCTTGAGCAGCAGAGGTAGCATCCTTAAATTTCATGTTCCAATTCTGCCTACCAACAGAAAAATTACCATTACCATCTCCAATAAATGATTGCCCATGTTCCAACCTTTCATCCTTGAAACCTAAGTGGCATGAACCACCATCATCAACAAAATATTGCCTTGAAAGTTCTACAACAGCTCTGGCAGCTAGTGTTGCATGTTCTGCAAAGTCAGCCGCTGCTTGAGTAGCAGAGGTAGCATCCTTTAATTTCATGTTCCAATTCTGCCTGCCAACAGAAAAATTACCATTACCATCTCTAGGAAATGATTGCCCATGTTCCAACCTTTCATCCTTGAAACCTAAGAGGCTTGAACAACCATCATCAACACAATATTGCCTTGAAAGTTCTACAACACCTCTGGCAGCTAGGCTTGTATGTTCTGCAAAGTCAGCCGCTGCTTGAGCAGCAGAGGTAGCATCCTTAAATTTCATGTTCCAATTCTGCCTGCCAACAGAAAAATTACCATTACTATCTCCAGGAAATGATTGCCCATGTTCCAACCTTTCATCCTTGAAACCTAAGTGGCATGAACCACCATCATCAACACAATATTGCCTTGAAAGTTCTACAAAAGCTCTAGCACCTAGGCTTGCATGTTCTGCAAACTCAGCCGCTTCTTGAGTAGCAGAGGTAGTATCCTTAAATTTCTTGTTCCAATTCTGCCTGCTAACAGAAAAATTTCCATTACCATCTCCAGGAAATGATTGCCCATGTTCTAACCTTTCATCCTTGAAACCTAATTGACATGAACCACCATCATCAACACAATATTGCCTTGAAAGTTCTACAACAGCTCTGGCAGCTAGGCTTGCATGTTCTGCAAACTCAGCCGATGTTTGAGCAGTAGAGGTAGCATCCTTAAATTTCATATTCCAATTCTGCCTGCCAATAGAAAAATTACCATCTCCAAGAAATGATTGCCCATATTCCAACCTTTCATCCTTGAAACCTAAGTGGCACGAACCACCATCATCAACACAATAATGCCTTGAAAGTTCTACAACAGCTCTGGCAGCTAGTGTTGCATGTTCTGCAAAGTCAGCCGCTGCTTGAGTAGCAGAGGTAGCATCCTTTAATTTCATGTTCCAATTCTGCCTGCCAACAGAAAAATTACCATTACCATCTCTAGGAAATGATTGCCCATGTTCCAACCATTCATCCTTGAAACCTAAGAGGCTTGAACAACCAACATCAACACAATATTGCCTTGAAAGTTCTACAACACCTCTGGCAGCTAGGCTTGCATGTTCTGCAAAGTCAGCCGCTGCTTGAGCAGCAGAGGTAGCATGCTTAAATTTCATGTTCCAATTCTGCCTGCCAACAGAAAAATTACCATTACTATCTCCAGGAAATGATTGCCCATGTTCCAACCTTTCATCCTTGAAACCTAAGTGGCATGAACCACCATCATCAACACAATATTGCCTTGAAAGTTCTACAACAGCTCTGGCATCTAGGCTTGCATATTCTGCAAACTCAGCCGCTGCTTGAGCAGCAGAGGTAGCATCCTTAAATTTCATGTTCCAATTCTGCCTGCCAACAGAAAAATTACCATTACCATCTCTAGGAAATGATTGCCCATGTTCCAACCTTTCATCCTTGAAACCTAAGTGGCATGAACCACCATCATCAACACAATATTGCCTTGAAAGTTCTACAACAGCTCTGGCAGCTAGGCTTGCATGTTATGCAAACTCAGCCGATGCTTGAGCAGCAGAGGTAGCATCCTTAATTTTCATGTTCCAATTCTGCTTGCCAACAGAAAAATTACCATTACCATCTCCAGGAAATGATTGCCCATGTTCCAACCTTTCATCCTAGAAACCAAAGTGGCATGAACCACCATCATCAACACAATATTGCCTTGAAAGTTCTACAACAGCTCTTGCAGCTAGGCTTGCATATTCTACAAACTCAGACGCTGCTTGAGTAGCATAGGTAGCATCCTTAAATTTCATGTTCCAATTCTGCCTGCCCAACAGAAAAATTACAATTACCATCTCGAGGAAATGATTGCCCATGTTCCAACCTTTCATCCTTGAAACCTAAGTGGCATGAACCACCATCATCAACACAATATTGCCTTGAAAGTTCTTCAACAGCTCTGGCAGCTAGGCTTGCATGTTCTGCAAACTCAGTCGCTTCTTGAGTAGCAGAGGTAGCATCCTTAAATTTCATGTTCCAATTTTGCCTGCCAACAGAAAAATTACCATTACCATCTCTAGGAAATGATTGCCTATGTTCCAACCTTACATCCTTGAAACCTTAGTGGCATGAACCACCATCATCAACACAATATTGCCTTGAAAGTTCTACAACAGCTCTGGCAGCTAGTGTTGCATGTTCTGCAAAGTCAGCCGCTGCTTGAGTAGCAGAGGTAGCATCCTTTAATTTCATGTTCCAATTCTGCCTGCCAACAGAAAAATTACCATTACCATCTCTAGGAAATGATTGCCCATGTTCCAACCTTTCATCGTTGAAACCTAAGAGGCTTGAACCACCATCATCAACACAATATTGCCTTGAAAGTTCTACAACACCTCTGGCAGCTAGGCTTGCATGTTCTGCAAAGTCAGTCGATGTTTGATCAGCAGAGGTAGCATCCTTAAATTTCATGTTCCAATTCTGCCTGCCAACAGAAAAATTACCATTACCATCTCTAGGAAATGATTGCCTATGTTCCAACCTTTCATCCTTGAAACCTAAGTGGCATGAACCACCATCATCAACACAATATTGCCTTGAAAGTTCTACAAAAGCTCTGGCACCTAGGCTTGCATGTTCTGCAAACTCAGCCGCTTCTTGAGTAGCAGAGGTAGTATCCTTAAATTTCATGTTCCAATTCTGCCTGCTAACAGAAAAATTACTATTACCATCTCCAGGAAATGATTGCCCATGTTCCAACCTTTCATCCTTGAAACCTAAGTAGCATGAACCACCATCATCAACACAATATTGCCTTGAAAGTTCTACAATAGCTCTGGCAGCTAGGCTTGCATGTTCTGCAAACTCAGCCGATGCTTGAGCAGCAGAGGTAGCATCCTTAATATTCATGTTCCAATTCTGCTTGCCAACAGAAAAATTACCATTACCATATCCAGGAAATTATTGCACATGTTCCAACCTTTCATCCTTGAAACCTAAGTGGCACGAACCACCATCATCAACATAATATTGCCTTGAAAGTTCTACAACAGCTCTGGCAGCTAGTGTTGCATGTTCTGCAAAGTCAGCCGCTGCTTGAGTAGCAGAGGTAGCATCCTTTAATTTCATGTTCCAATTCTGCCTGCCAACAGAAAAATTACCTTTACCATCTCTAGGAAATGATTGCCCATGTTCCAACCTTTCATCCTTGAAACCTAAGAGGCTTGAACCACCATCATCAACACAATATTGCCTTGAAAGTTCTACAACACCTCTGGCAGCTAGGCTTGCATGTTCTACAAAGTCAGCCGCTGCTTGAGCAGCAGAGGTAGCATCCTTAAATTTCATGTTCCAATTCTGCCTGCCAACAGAAAAATTACCATTACTATCTTCAGGAAATGATTGCCTATGTTCCAACCATTCATCCTTGAAACCTAAGTGGCATGAACCACCATCATCAACACAATATTGCCTTGAAAGTTCTACAACAGCTCTGGCACCTAGGCTTGCATGTTCTGCAAACTCAGCCGCTTCTTGAGCAGCAGAGGTAGTATCCTTAAATTTCATGTTCCAATTCTGCCTACCAACAAAAAAATTACCATCTCCAGGAAATGATTGCCCATATTAAAACCTTTTATCCTTGAAACCTAAGTGGCACGAATCACCATCATCAACACAATATTGCCTTGAAAGTTCTACAACAGCTCCGGTAGCTAGGCTTGCGTGTTCTGCAAACTCAGCCGCTGCTTGAGCAGCAGAGGTAGCATCCTTAAATTTCATGTTCCAATTCTGCCTGCCAGTAGAAAAATTACAATTGCCATCTCGAGGAAATGATTGCCCATGTTCCAACCTTTCACCCTTGAAACTTAAGTAGCATGAACCACCATCATCAACACAATATTGCCTTGAAAGTTCTACAACAGCTCTGGCAGCTAGGCTTGCATGTTCTGCAAACTCAGCCGCTGTTTGAGCAGCAGAGGTAGCATCCTTAAATTTCATGTTCAAATTCTGCCTCCCAACAAAAACATTACCATTACCATCTCCAATAAATGATTGCCCATGTTCCAACCTTTCATCCTTGAAACCTAAGTGGCATGAACCACCATCATCAACACAATATTTCCTTGAAAGTTCTACAACAGCTCTGGCACCTAGGCTTGCATGTTCTGCAAAGTCAGCCGCTGCTTGAGCAGTAGAGGTAGCATCCTTAAATTTCATGTTCCAATTCTGCCTGCCAATAGAAAAATTACCATCTCCAGGAAATGATTGCCCATATTCCAACCTTTCATCCTTGAAACCTAAGTGGCACGAACCACCATCATCAACACAATATTGCCTTGAAAGTTCTACAACAGCTCTGGTAGCTAGGCTTGCATGTTCTGCAAACTCAGCCGCTGCTTGAGCAGCAGTGGTAGCATCCTTAAATTTCATATTCCAATTCTGCTTACCAACAGAAAGATTACCATTACCATCTCGAGGAAATTATTGCCCATGTTCCAACCTTTCATCCTTGAAACCTATGTGGCATGAACCACCATTATCAACACAATATTGCCTGGAAAGTTCTACAACAGCTTTGGCAGCTAGGCTTGTATGTTCTGCAAAGTCAGCCACTGCTTAAGCAGCAGAGGTAGCATCCTTAAATTTCATGTTCCAATTCTGCCTGCCAACAGAAAAATTACCATTACTATCTCCAGGAAATGATTGCCTATGTTCCAACCTTTCATCCTTGAAACCTAAGTGGCATGAACCACCATCATCAACACAATATTGCCTTGAAAGTTCTACAACAGCTCTGGCAGCTAGGTTTGCATGTTATGCAAACTCAGCCGCTTCTTGAGTAGCAGAGGTAGTATCCTTAAATTTCATGTTCCAATTCTTCCTACCAACAGAAACATTACCATTACCATCTCCAGGAAATGATTTCCCATGTTCCAACCTTTCATCCTTGAAACCTAAGTGGCACGAACCACCATCATCAACACAATATGGCCTTGAAAGTTCTACAACAGCTCTGGTAGCTAGGTTTGCATGTTCTGCAAACTCAGCCGCTGCTTGAGCAGTAGTGGTAGCATCCTTAATTTTCATGTTCCAATTCTGCTTGCCAATAGAAAAATTACCATTACCATCTCCAGGAAATGATTGCCTATGTTCCAACCTTTCATCCTAGAAACCAAAGTGGAATGAACCACCATCATCAACATAATATTGCCTTGAAAGTTCTACAACAGCTCTG
Source organism: Nicotiana tomentosiformis (assembly GCF_000390325.3). Classification (NCBI taxonomy): domain Eukaryota; kingdom Viridiplantae; phylum Streptophyta; class Magnoliopsida; order Solanales; family Solanaceae; genus Nicotiana; species Nicotiana tomentosiformis. Next base: position 122,290 of record NW_027174586.1, read on the forward strand.
GCAGCTAGGCTTGCATGTTCTGCAAACTTAGCCGCTGCTTGAGCAGCAGAGGTAGCATCCATAAATTTCATGTTCCAATTCTGCCTCCCAACAGAATAATTACCATTACCATCTCCAATAAATGATTGCCCATGTTCCAACCTTTCATCCTTGAAACCTAAGTGGCATGAACCACCATCATCAACACAATATTTCCTTGAAAGTTCTACAACAGGTTTGGTAGCTAGGCTTGCATGTTCTGCAAAGTCAGCCGCTGCTTGAGCAGCAGAGGTAGCATCCTTAAATTTCATGTTCCAATTCTGCCTGCCAACAGAAATATTACCATTACTATCTCCAGGAAATGATTGCCTATGTTCCAACCTTTCATCCTTGAAACCTAAGTGGCATGAACCACCATCATCAACACAATATTTCCTTGAAAGTTCTACAACAGCTCTGGCACCTAGGCTTGCATGTTCTGCAAACTCAGCCGCTTCTTGAGTAGCAGAGGTAGTATCCTTAAATTTCATGTTCCAATTCTTCCTACCAACAGAAACATTACCATTACCATCTCCAGGAAATGATTGCCCATGTTCCAACCTTTCATCCTTGAAACCTAAGTGGCACGAACCACCATCATCAACACAATATGGACTTGAAAGTTCTACAACAACTCTGGTAGCTAGGCTTGCATGTTCTGCAAACCCAGCCGCTGCTTGAGCAGCAGTGGTAGAGTCCTTAATTTTCATGTTACAATTCTGCTTGCCAACAGAAAAATTACCATTACCATCTCTAGGAAATGATTGCCTATGTTCCAACCTTTCATCCTAGAAACCAAAGTGGAATGAACCACCATCATCAACACAATATTGCCTTGAAAGTTCTACAACAGCTCTGGCAGCTAGGCTTGCATGTTCTGCAAACTCAGCCGCTGCTTGAGCAGCAGAGGTAGCATCCTTAAATTTCATGTTCCAATTCTGCCTACCAACAGAAAAATTACCATTACCATCTCCAATAAATGATTTCCCATATTCCAACCTTTCATCCTTGAAACCTAAGTGGCATGAACCACCATCATCAACACAATATTGCCTTGAAAGTTCTACAACAGCTCTAGCACTTAGGCTTGTATGTTCTGCAAAGTCAGCCGCTGCTTGAGCAGCAGAGGTTGCATCCTTAAATTTCATGTTCCAATTATGCCTTCCAACAGAAAATTTACCATTACCATCTCCAGCAAATAATTGCCCTTGTTCCAATCTTTCATCCTCGAAACCTAAGTGGCATGAACCACCATCATCAACACAATATTGCCTTGAAAGTTCTACAAAAGCTCTGGCGGCTAGGCTAGCATGTTCTGCAAACTCAGCCGCTACTTGAGCAGCAGAGGTAGCATCCTTAAATTTCATGTTCCAATTCTGCCTGCCAACAGAAAAATTACCATTACCATCTCTAGGAAATGATTGCCCATGTTCCAACCTTTCATCTTTGAAACCTAAGTGGCATGAACCACTATCATCAACACAATATTGCCTTCAAAGTTCTACAACAGCTGTGGCTGCTAGGCTTGCATGCTCTGCAAACTCAGCCGCTGCTTGAGCAGCAGAGGTAGCATCCTTAAATTTCATGTTCCAATTCCGCCTGCCAACAGAAAAATTACCATTACTATCTCCAGGAAATGATTGCCCATGTTCCAACCTTTCATACTTGAAACATAAGTGGCATGAACCACCATCATCCACACAATATTACCTTTAAAGTTCTACAACAGATCTGGCAGCTAGGCTTGAATGTTCTACAAACTCAACTGCTGCTTGAGCAGCAGATGTAGCATCCTTAAATTTCATGTTCCAATTCTGCATGCCAACCGAAAAATTACCATTACCATCTCCAGGAAATGATTGCCCATGTTCCAACCTTTCATCCTATAAACCTAAGTGGCATGAACCACCATCATCAATACAATATTGCCTTGAAAGTTCTACAACAGCTCTGGTAGCTAGGCTTGCATGTTCTACAAACTCAGACGCTGCTTGAGCAGCAGAGGTAGCATCCTTAAATTTCATGTTCCAATTCTGCCTGCCAACAGAAAAATTACAATTACCATCTCGAGGAAATGATTGCCCATGTTCCAACCTTTCATCCTTGAAACCTAAGTGGCATGAACCACCATTATCAACACAATATTGCCTTGAAAGTTCTACAACAGCTTTGGCAGCTAGGCTTGTATGTTCTGCAAAGTCAGCCGCTGCTTGAGCAGCAGAGGTAGTATCCTTAAATTTCATGTTCTAATTCTTCCTGCAACAAAAAAATTTACCATTACCATCTCCCAGAAATGATTGAACATGTTCTAGCCTTTCATCCTTGAAACCTAAGTGGCATAAACCACCATCATCAACACAACATTGCCTTGAAAGTTCTACAACAGCTCTGGCACCTAGGCTTGCATGTTCTACAAAGTCAGCCGCTGCTTGAGCAGCAGAGGTAGCATTCTTAAAATTTATGTTCCAATTCTGCTTGCCAATAGAAAAATTACCATCTCCAGGAAATGATTGCCCATATTCCAACCTTTCATCCTTGAAACCAAAGTGGCATGAACCACCATCATCAACACAATATTGCCTTGAAAGTTCTACAATAGCTCTGGCAGCTAGGCTTGCATGTTCTGCAAACTCAGCCGCTGCTTGAGCATCAGAGGTAGCATCCTTAAATTTCATGTTCCAATTCTGCCTGCCAACAGAAAAATTACCATTACCATCTCTAGGAAATGATTGCCCATGTTCCAACCTTTCATCCTTGAAACCTAAGTGGCATGAACCACCATCATCAATACAATATTGCCTTCAAAGTTCTACAACAGCTGTGGCAGCTAGGCTTGCATGCTCTGCAAACTCAGCCGCTGCTTGAGCAGCAGAGGTAGCATCCTTAAATTTCATGTTCCAATTCCGCCTGCCAACAGAAAAATTACCATTACCATCTCCAGGAAATGATTACCCATGATACAACATTTCATACTTGAAACCTAAGTGGCATGAACCACCATCATCAACACAATATTGCATTAAAAGTTCTACAATAGCTCTGGCAGCTAGGCTTGCATGTTCTGTAAACTCAGTCGCTGCTTGAGCAGTACAGGTAGCATCCTTAAATTTCATGTTCTAATTCTTCCTGCAATAAAACAATTTACCATTACCATCTCCAGGAAATGATTGCCCATGTTCTAGCCTTTCATCCTTGAAACCTAAGTGGCATGAACCACCATCATCAATACAATATTGCCTTGAAAGTTCTACAACAGCTCTGGCAGCTAGGCTTGTATGTTCTGCAAAGTCAGCCACTGCTTGAGCAGCAGAGGCAGCATCCTTAAATTTCATGTTCTAATTCTTCCTGCAACAAAACAATTTACCATTACCATCTCCAGGAAATGATTGCACATGTTCTAGCCTTTCATCCTTGAAACCTAAGTGGCATGAACCACCATCATCAACACAACATTGCCTTGAAAGTTCTACAACAGCTCTGGCACCTAGGCTTGCATGTTCTGCAAAGTCAGCCGCTGCTTGAGCAGCAGAGGTAGCATCCTTAAAATTTATGTTCCAATTCTGCCTGCCAATAGAAAAATTACCATCTCCAGGAAATGATTGCCCATATTCCAACCTTTCATCCTTGAAACCAAAGTGGCATGAACCACCATCATCAACACAATATTGCCTTGAAAGTTCTACAATAGCTCTGGCAGCTAGGCTTGCATCTTCAGCAAACTCAGCCGTTGCTTGAGCATCAGAGGTAGCATCCTTAAATTTCATGTTCCAATTCTGCCTGCCAACAGAAAAATTACCATTACCATCTCTAGGAAATGATTGCCCATGTTCCAACCTTTCATCCTTGAAACCTAAGTGGCACGAACCATCATTATCAGCACAATATTGCCTTCAAAGTTCTACAACAGCAGTGGCAGCTAGGCTTGCATGCTCTGCAAACTCAGCCGCTGCTTGAGCAGCAGAGGTAGCATCCTTAAATTTCATGTTCCAATTCCGCCTGCCAACAGAAAAATTACCATTACCATCTCCAGGAAATGATTACCCATGTTACAACCTTTCATACTTGAAACCTAAGTGGCATGAACCACCATCATCAACACAATATTGCATTAAAAGTTCTACAATAGCTCTGGCAGCTAGGCTTGCATGTTCTGTAAACTCAGTCGCTGCTTGAGCAGTACAGGTAGCATCCTTAAATTTCATGTTCTAATTCTTCCTGCAACAAAACAATTTACCATTACCATCTCCAGGAAATGATTGCCCATGTTCTAGCCTTTCATCCTTGAAACCTAAGTGGCATGAACCACCATCATCAATACAATATTGCCTTGAAAGTTCTACAACAGCTCTGGCAGCTAGGCTTGCATGTTCTGCAAACTCAGCCGCTGCTTGAGCAGCAGAGGTAGCATCCTTAAATTTCATGTTCCAATTCTGCCTACCAACAGAAAAATTACCATTACCATCTACAATAAATGATTGCCCATGTTCCAACCTTTCATCCTTGAAACCTAAGTGGCATGAACCACCATCATCAACAAAATATTGCCTTGAAAGTTCTAGAACAGCTCTGGCACCTAGGCTTGCATGCTCTGCAAACTCAGCCGCTGCTTGAGCAGCAGAGGTAGCATCCTTAAATTTCATGTTCCAATTCTGCCTGCCAACAGAAAAATTACCATTACCATCTCCAGGAAATGATTGCCCATGTTCCAACCTTTCATACTTGAAACCTAAGTGGCATGAACCACCATCTTCCATACAATATTGCCTGTCAAGTTCTACAACTGCTCTGGCAGCTAGGCTTGAATGTTCTACAAACTCAGCCACTGCTTGAGCAGCAGAGGTAGCATCCTTAAATTTCATGTTCCAATTCGGCATGCCAACCGAAAAATAACCATTACCAACTACAGGAATTGATTGCCCATGTTCCAACCTTTCATACTTGAAACCAAAGTGGCATGAACCACCATCATCAACACAATATTGCCTTGAAAGTTCTACAACAGCTCTGGCAGCTAGGCTTGCATGCTCTGCAAACTCAGCCGCTGCTTGAGCAGCAGAGGTAGCATCCTTAAATTTCATGTTCCAATTCCGCCTGCCAACAGAAAAATTACCATTACCATCTCCAGGAAATGATTACCCATGTTACAACCTTTCATACTTGAAACCTAAGTGGCATGAACCACCATCATCAACACAATATTGCATTAAAAGTTCTACAATAGCTCTGGCAGCTAGGCTTGCATGTTCTGTAAACTCAGTCGCTGCTTGAGCAGTACAGGTAGCATCCTTAAATTTCATGTTCTAATTCTTCCGGCAACAAAACAATTTACCATTACCATCTCCAGGAAATGATTGCCCATGTTCTAGCCTTTCATCCTTGAAACCTAAGTGGCATGAACCACCATCATCAATACAATATTGCCTTGAAAGTTCTACAACAGCTCTGGCAGCTAGGCTTGCATGTTCTGCAAACTCAGCCGCCGCTTGAGCAGCAGAGGTAGCATCCTTAAATTTCATGTTCCAATTCTGCCTACCAACAGAAAAATTACCATTACTATCTCCAATAAATGATTGCCCATGTTCCAACCTTTCATCCTTGAAACCTAAGTGGCATGAACAACCATCATCAACACAATATTGCCTTGAAAGTTCTACAACAGCTCTGGCACCTAGGCTTGCATGCTCTGCAAACTCAGCCGCTGCTTGAGCAGCAGAGGTAGCATCCTTAAATTTCATGTTCCAATTCTGCCTGCCAACAGAAAAATTACCATTACCATCTCCAGGAAATGATTGCCCATGTTTCAACCTTTCATACTTGAAACCTAAGTGGCATGAACCACCATTTTCCATACAATATTGCCTTTCAAGTTCTACAACTGCTCTGGCAGCTAGGCTTGAATGTTCTACAAACTCAGCCACTGCTTGAGCAGCAGAGGTAGCATCCTTAAATTTCATGTTCCAATTCGGCATGCCAACCGAAAAATAACCATTACCAACTACAGGAATTGATTGCCCATGTTCCAAACTTTCATACTTGAAACCTAAGTGGCATGAACCACCATCATCAACACAATATTGCCTTGAAAGTTCTACAACAGCTCTGGCAGCTAGACTTGCATGTTATGCAAACTCAGCCGCTGCTTGAGCAGCAGAGGTAGCATCCTTAAATTTCATGTTCATATTATGTCTGCCAACAGAAAAATTACCATTACCATCTCCAGGAAATGATTTCCCATGTTCCAACCTTTCATCCTTGAAACCTTAGGGGCATGAACCACCATCATCAACACAATATTGCCTTGAAAGTTCTACAACAGCTCTGGCAGCTAGACTTGCATGTTATGCAAACTCAGCCGTTGCTTGAGCAGCAGAGGTAGCATCCTTAAATGATTTCCCATGTTCCAACCTTTCATCCTTGAAACCCAAGTGGCATGAACCACCATCATCAACACAATATTGCCTTGAAAGTTCTACAACAGCTCTGGTAGCTAGACTTGCATATTATGCAAACTCAGTCACTGCTTGAGCAGCAGAGGTAGCATCCTTAAATTTCATGTTCATATTATGTCTGCCAACAGAAAAATTACCATTACCATCTCCAGGAAATGATTACCCATGTTCCAACCTTTCATCCTTGAAACCTTAGTGGTATGAACCACCATCATCAACATAATATTGCCTTGAAAGTTCTACAACAGCTCTGGCAGCTAGGCGTGAATGTTCTGTAAACTCATCCGCTGCTTGAGCAGCAGAGGTAGCATCCTTAAATTTCATGTTCCAATTCTGCCTGCCAACCCAAAAATTACCATTACCATCTCGAGGAAATGATTGCCCATGTTCCAACCTTTCATCCTTGAAACCCAAGTGGCATGAACCACCATCATCAACACAATATTGCCTTGAAAGTTCTACAACAGCTCTGGCAGCTAGACTTGCATGTTATGCAAACTCAGCCGCTACTTGAGCAACAGAGGTAGCATCCTTAAATTTCATGTTCCAATTCTGCCAACCAACAGAAAAATTACAATTACCATCTCTAGGAAATGATTGCCCATGTTCCTACCTTTCATCCTTGAAATCTAAGTGGAATGAACCACCATCATCAACACAATATTGCCTTGAAAGTTCTACAACAGCTGTGGCAGCTAGGCTTGCATGCTCTGCAAACTCAGCCGCTGCTTGAGCAGCAGAGGTAGCATCCTTAAATTTTCATGTTCCAATTCTGCCTGCCAACAGAAAAATTACCATTACTATCTCCAGGAAATGATTGCCCATGTTCCAACCTTTCATACTTGAAACCTAAGTGGCATGAACCACCATCTTCCATACAATATTGCCTGTCAAGTTCTACAACTGCTCTGGCAGCTAGGCTTGAATGTTCTACAAACTCAGCCACTGCTTGAGCAGCAGAGGTAGCATCCTTAAATTTCATGTTCCAATTCGGCATGCCAACCGAAAAATAACCATTACCAACTACAGGAATTGATTGCCCATGTTCCAACCTTTCATACTTGAAACCAAAGTGGCATGAACCACCATCATCAACACAATATTGCCTTGAAAGTTCTACAACAGCTCTGGCAGCTAGGCTTGCATGCTCTGCAAACTCAGCCGCTGCTTGAGCAGCAGAGGTAGCATCCTTAAATTTCATGTTCCAATTCCGCCTGCCAACAGAAAAATTACCATTACCATCTCCAGGAAATGATTACCCATGTTACAACCTTTCATACTTGAAACCTAAGTGGCATGAACCACCATCATCAACACAATATTGCATTAAAAGTTCTACAATAGCTCTGGCAGCTAGGCTTGCATGTTCTGTAAACTCAGTCGCTGCTTGAGCAGTACAGGTAGCATCCTTAAATTTCATGTTCTAATTCTTCCGGCAACAAAACAATTTACCATTACCATCTCCAGGAAATGATTGCCCATGTTCTAGCCTTTCATCCTTGAAACCTAAGTGGCATGAACCACCATCATCAATACAATATTGCCTTGAAAGTTCTACAACAGCTCTGGCAGCTAGGCTTGCATGTTCTGCAAACTCAGCCGCCGCTTGAGCAGCAGAGGTAGCATCCTTAAATTTCATGTTCCAATTCTGCCTACCAACAGAAAAATTACCATTACTATCTCCAATAAATGATTGCCCATGTTCCAACCTTTCATCCTTGAAACCTAAGTGGCATGAACAACCATCATCAACACAATATTGCCTTGAAAGTTCTACAACAGCTCTGGCACCTAGGCTTGCATGCTCTGCAAACTCAGCCGCTGCTTGAGCAGCAGAGGTAGCATCCTTAAATTTCATGTTCCAATTCTGCCTGCCAACAGAAAATTACCATTACCATCTCCAGGAAATGATTGCCCATGTTTCAACCTTTCATACTTGAAACCTAAGTGGCATGAACCACCATTTTCCATACAATATTGCCTTTCAAGTTCTACAACTGCTCTGGCAGCTAGGCTTGAATGTTCTACAAACTCAGCCACTGCTTGAGCAGCAGAGGTAGCATCCTTAAATTTCATGTTCCAATTCGGCATGCCAACCGAAAAATAACCATTACCAACTACAGGAATTGATTGCCCATGTTCCAACCTTTCATACTTGAAACCTAAGTGGCATGAACCACCATCATCAACACAATATTGCCTTGAAAGTTCTACAACAGCTCTGGCAGCTAGACTTGCATGTTATGCAAACTCAGCCGCTGCTTGAGCAGCAGAGGTAGCATCCTTAAATTTCATGTTCATATTATGTCTGCCAACAGAAAAATTACCATTACCATCTCCAGGAAATGATTTCCCATGTTCCAACCTTTCATCCTTGAAACCTTAGGGGCATGAACCACCATCATCAACACAATATTGCCTTGAAAGTTCTACAACAGCTCTGGCAGCTAGACTTGCATGTTATGCAAACTCAGCCGCTGCTTGAGCAGCAGAGGTAGCATCCTTAAATGATTTCCCATGTTCCAACCTTTCATCCTTGAAACCCAAGTGGCATGAACCACCATCATCAACACAATATTGCCTTGAAAGTTCTACAACAGCTCTGGTAGCTAGACTTGCATATTATGCAAACTCAGTCACTGCTTGAGCAGCAGAGGTAGCATCCTTAAATTTCATGTTCATATTATGTCTGCCAACAGAAAAATTACCATTACCATCTCCAGGAAATGATTACCCATGTTCCAACCTTTCATCCTTGAAACCTTAGTGGCATGAACCACCATCATCAACATAATATTGCCTTGAAAGTTCTACAACAGCTCTGGCAGCTAGGCGTGAATGTTCTGTAAACTCATCCGCTGCTTGAGCAGCAGAGGTAGCATCCTTAAATTTCATGTTCCAATTCTGCCTGCCAACCAAAAAATTACCATTACCATCTCGAGGAAATGATTGCCCATGTTCCAACCTTTCATCCTTGAAACCCAAGTGGCATGAACCACCATCATCAACACAATATTGCCTTGAAAGTTCTACAACAGCTCTGGCAGCTAGACTTGCATGTTATGCAAACTCAGCCGCTACTTGAGCAACAGAGGTAGCATCCTTAAATTTCATGTTCCAATTCTGCCAACCAACAGAAAAATTACAATTACCATCTCTAGGAAATGATTGCCCATGTTCCTACCTTTCATCCTTGAAATCTAAGTGGAATGAACCACCATCATCAACACAATATTGCCTTGAAAGTTCTACAACAGCTGTGGCAGCTAGGCTTGCATGCTCTGCAAACTCAGCCGCTGCTTGAGCAGCAGAGGTAGCATCCTTAAATTTCATGTTCCAATTCTGCCTGCCAACAGAAAAATTACCATTACTATCTCCAGGAAATGATTGCCCATGTTCCAACCTTTCATACTTGAAACCTAAGTGGCATGAACCACCATCTTCCACACAATATTGCCTTTCAAGTTCTACAACAGCTCTGGCAGCTAGGCTTGAATGTTCTACAAACTCAGCCACTGCTTGAGCAGCAGAGGTAGCATCCTTAAATTTCATGTTCCAATTCGGCATGCCAACCGAAAAATAACCATTACCTTCTCCAGGAATTCATTGCCCATGTTCCAACCTTTCATACTTGAAACCTATGTGGCATGAACCACCATCATCAACACAATATTGCATTAAAAGTTCTACAATAGCTCTGGCAGCTAGGCTTGAATGTTCTACAAACTCAGCCGCTGCTTGAGCAGCAGAGGTAGCATACTTAAATTTCATGTTCCAATTCTGCCTGCCAACCGAAATATTACCATTACCATCTCTAGGAAATGATTGCCCATGTTCCAACCTTTCATCCTTGAAACCCAAGTGGCATGAACCACCATCATCAACACAATATTGCCTTGAAAGTTTTACAACAGCTCTGGCAGCTAGACTTGCATGTTATGCAAACTCAGCCACTGCTTGAGCAGCAGAGGTAGCATCCTTAAATTTCATGTTCATATTATGTCTGCCAACAGAAAAATTACCATTACCATCTCCAGGAAATGATTGCCCATGTTCCAACCTTTCATCCTTGAAACCTTAGTGGCATGAAGCACCATCATCAACACAATATTGCCTTGAAAGTTCTACAACAGCTCTGGCAGCTAGACTTGCATGTTATGCAAACTCAGCCGCTGCTTGAGCAGCAGAGGTAGCATCCTTAAATGATTGCCCATGTTCCAACCTTTCATCCTTGAAACCCAAGTGGCATGAACCACCATTATCAACACAATATTGCCTTGAAAGTTCTACAACGGCTCTGGCAGCTAGACTTGCATATTATGCAAACTCAGCCGCTGCTTGAGCAGCAGAGGTAGCATCCTTAAATTTCATGTTCATATTATTTCTGCCAACAGAAAAATTACCATTACCATCTCCAGGAAATGATTGCCCATGTTCCAACCTTTCATCCTTGAAACCTTAGTGGCATGAACCACCATCATCAACACAATATTGCCTTGAAAGTTCTACAACAGCTCTGGCAGCTTGGCGTGAATGTTCTGCAAACACAGCCGCTTCTTGAGCAGCAGAGGTAGCATCCTTAAATTTCATGTTCCAATTCTGCCTGCCAACAGAAAAATTACCCTTACCGTCTCCAGGAAATGATTGCCCATGTTCCAACCTTTCATCCTTGAAATCCAAGTGGCATGAACCACCATCATCAACACAATATTGCCTTGAAAGTTCTACAACAGCTCTGGCAGCTAGACTTGCATGTTATGCAAACTCAGCCGCTGCTTGAGCAGCAGAGGTAGCATCCTTAAATTTCATGTTCATATTATGTCTGCCAACAGAAAAATTACCATTACCATCTCTAGGAAATGATTGCCCATGTTCCAACCTTTCATCCTTGAAACCTTAGTGGCATGAACCACCATCATCAACACAATATTGCCTTGGAAGTTCTACAATAGCTCTGGCAGCTAGACTTGCATGTTATGCAAACTCAGCCGCTGCTTGAGCAGCAGAGGTAGCATCCTTAAATTTCATGTTCATATTATGTCTGCCAACAGAAAAATTACCATTACCATCTCTATGAAATGATTTCCCATGTTCCAACCTTTCATCCTTGAAACCTTAGTGGCATGAACCACCATCATCAACACAATATTGCCTTGAAAGTTCTACAACAGCTCTGGCAGCTAGGCGTGAATGTTCTGTAAACTCCGCCGCTGCTTGAGCAGCAGAGGTAGCATCCTTAAATTTCATGTTCCAATTCTGCCTGCCAACCAAAAAATTACCATTACCATCTCGAGGAAATGATTGCCCATGTTCCAACCTTTCATCCTTGAAACCCAAGTGGCATGAACCACCATCATCAACACAATATTACCTTGAAAGTTCTACAACAGCTCTGGCAGCTAGACTTGCATGTTATGCAAACTCAGCCGCTGCTTGAGCAGCAGAGGTAGCATCCTTAAATTTCATGTTCATATTATGTCTGCCAATAAAAAAATTACCATTACCATCTCCAGGAAATGATTGCCCATGTTCCAACCATTCATCTCCTAAACCTTAGTGGCATGAACTACCATCATCAACACAATATTGCCTTGAAAGTTCTACAATAGCTCTGGCAGCTAGACTTGCATGTTATGCAAACTCAGCCGCTGCTTGAGCAGCAGAGGTAGCATCCTTAAATGATTGCCCATGTTCCAACCTTTCATCCTTGAAACCTTAGTGGCATGAACCACCATCATCAACACAATATTGCCTTGAAAGTTCTACAACGGCTCTGGCAGCTAGACTTGCATATTATGCAAACTCAGCCACTGCTTGAGCAGCAGAGGTAGCATCCTTAAATTTCATGTTCATATTATGTCTGCCAACAGCAAAATTACCATTACCATCTCCAGGAAATGATTGCCCATGTTCCAACCTTTCATCTCCTAAACCTTAGTGGCATGAACTACCATCATCAACACAATATTGCCTTGAAAGTTCTACAATAGCTCTGGCAGCTAGACTTGCATGTTATGCAAACTCAGCCGCTGCTTGAGCAGCAGAGGTAGCATCCTTAAATGATTGCCCATGTTCCAACCTTTCATCCTTGAAACCTTAGTGGCATGAACCACCATCATCAACACAATATTGCCTTGAAAGTTCTACAACGGCTCTGGCAGCTAGACTTGCATATTATGCAAACTCAGCCACTGCTTGAGCAGCAGAGGTAGCATCCTTAAATTTCATGTTCATATTATGTCTGCCAACAGAAAAATTACCATTACCATCTCCAGGAAATGATTGCCCATGTTCCAACCTTTCATCCTTGAAACCTTAGTGGCATGAACCACCATCATCAACACAATATTGCCTTGAAAGTTCTACAACAGCTCTGGCAGCTTGGCGTGAATGTTCTGCAAACACAGCCGCTGCTTGAGCAGCAGAGGTAGCATCCTTAAATTTCATGTTCCAATTCTGCCTGCCAACAAAAAAATTACCCTTACCATCTCCAGGAAATGATTGCCCATGTTCCAACCTTTCATCCTTGAAATCCAAGTGGCATGAACCACCATCATCAACACAATATTGCCTTGAAAGTTCTACAACAGCTCTGGCAGCTAGACTTGCATGTTATGCAAACTCAGCCGCTGCTTGAGCAGCAGAGGTAGCATCCTTAAATTTCATGTTCATATTATGTCTGCCAACAGAAAAATTACCATTACCATCTCTAGGAAATGATTGCCCATATTCCAACCTTTCATCCTTGAAACCTTAGTGGCATGAACCACCATCATCAATACAATATTTCCTAAAAAGTTCTACAACAGCTCTGGCAGCTAGACTTGCAAATTATGCAAACTCAGCCGCTGCTTGAGCAGCAGAGGTAGCATCCTTAAATTTCATGTTCATATTATGTCTGCCAACAGAAAAATTACCATTACCATCTCTAGGAAATGATTGCCTATGTTCCAACCTTTCATACTTGAAACCTAAGTGGCATGAACCACCATCTTCCACACAATATTGCCTTTCAAGTTCTACAACAGCTCTGGCAGCTAGGCTTGATTGTTCTACAAACTCAGCCACTGCTTGAGCAGCAGAGGTAGCATCCTTAAATTTCATGTTCCAATTCGGCATGCTAACTGAAAAATAACCATTACCATCTCCAGGAATTGATTGCCCATGTTCCAACCTTTCATACTTGAAACCTAAGTGGCATGAACCACCATCATCAACACAATATTGCATTAAAAGTTCTTCAATAGCTCTGGTAGCTAGGCTTGAATGTTCTACAAACTCAGCCGCTGCTTGAGCAGCAGAGGTAGCATACTTAAATTTCATGTTCCAATTCTGCCTGCCAACCAAAATATTACCATTACCATCTCCAGGAAATGATTGCCCATGTTCCAACCTTTCATCCTTAAAACCCAAGTGGCATGAACCACCATCATCAACACAATATTGCCTTGAAAGTTCTACAACAGCTCTGGCAGCTAGACTTGCATGTTATGCAAACTCAGTCGCTGCTTGAGCAGCAGAGATAGCATCCTTAAATTTCATGTTCATATTATGTCTGCCAACAGAAAAATTACCATTACCATCTCCAGGAAATGATTGCCCATGTTCCAACCTTTCATCCTTGAAACCTTAGTGGCATGAACCACCATCATCAACACAATATTGCCTTGAAAGTTCTACAACAGCTCTGGCAGCTAGACTTGCATGTTATGCAAACTCAGCCGCTGCTTGAGCAGCAGAGGTAGCATCCTTAAATGATTGCCCATGTTCCAACCTTTCATCCTTGAAACCTTAGTGGCATGAACCACCATCATCAACACAATATTGCCTTGAAAGTTCTACAACAGCTCTGGCAGCTAGGCGTGAATGTTCTGTAAACTCAGCCGCTGCTTGAGCAGCAGAGGTAGCATCCTTAAATTTCATGTTCCAATTCTGCCTGCCAACCAAAAAATTACCATTACCATCTCCAGGAAATGATTGCCCATGTTCCAACCTTTCATCCTTGAAACCCAAGTGGCATGAACCACCATCATCAACACAATATTGCCTTGAAAGTTCTACAACAGCTCTGGCAGCTAGACTTGCATGTTATGCAAACTCAGCCGCTGCTTGAGCAGCAGAGGTAGCATCCTTAAATGATTGCCCATGTTCCAACCTTTCATCCTTGAAACCTTAGTGGCATGAACCACCATCATCAACACAATATTGCCTTGAAAGTTCTACAACAGCTCTGGCAGCTAGGCGTGAATGTTCTGTAAACTCAGCCGCTGCTTGAGCAGCAGAGGTAGCATCCTTAAATTTCATGTTCCAATTCTGCCTGCCAACCAAAAAATTACCATTACCATCTCGAGGAAATGATTGCCCATGTTCCAACCTTTCATCCTTGAAACCCAAGTGGCATGAACCACCATCATCAACACAATGTTACCTTGAAAGTTCTACAACAGCTCTGGCAGCTAGACTTGCATGTTATGCAAACTCAGCCGCTGCTTGAGCAGCAGAGGTAGCATCCTTAAATTTCATGTTCATATTATGTCTGCCAACAGAAAAATTACCATTACCATCTCCAGGAAATGATTGCCCATGTTCCAACCTTTCATCTCCTAAACCTTAGTGGCATGAACTACCATCATCAACACAATATTGCCTTGAAAGTTCTACAACAGCTCTGGCAGCAAGACTTGCATGTTATGCAAACTCAGCCGCTGCTTGAGCAGCAGAGGTAGCATCCTTAAATGATTGCCCATGTTCCAACCTTTCATCCTTGAAACCTTAGTGGCATGAACCACCATCATCAACACAATATTGCCTTGAAAGTTCTACAACGGCTCTGGCAGCTAGACTTGCATATTATGCAAACTCAGCCACTGCTTGAGCAGCAGAGGTAGCATCCTTAAATTTCATGTTCATATTATGTCTGCCAACAGAAAAATTACCATTACCATCTCCAGGAAATGATTGCCCATGTTCCAACCTTTCATCCTTGAAACCTTAGTGGCATGAACCACCATCATCAACACAATATTGCCTTGAAAGTTCTACAACAGCTCTGGCAGCTTGGCGTGAATGTTCTGCAAACACAGCCGCTGCTTGAGCAGCAGAGGTAGCATCCTTAAATTTCATGTTCCAATTCTGCCTGCCAACAAAAAAATTACCCTTACCATCTCCAGGAAATCATTGCCCATGTTCCAACCTTTCATCCTTGAAATCCAAGTGGCATGAACCACCATCATCAACACAATATTGCCTTGAAAGTTCTACAACAGCTCTGGCAGCTAGACTTGCATGTTATGCAAACCCAGCCGCTGCTTGAGCAGCAGAGGTAGCATCCTTAAATTTCATGTTCATATTATGTCTGCCAACAGAAAAATTACCATTACCATCTCCAGGAAATGATTGCCCATGTTCCAACCTTTCATCCTTGAAACCTTAGTGGCATGAACCACCATCATCAACACAATATTGCCTTGAAAGTTCTACAACAGCTCTGGCAGCTTGGCGTGAATGTTCTGCAAACACAGCCGCTGCTTGAGCAGCAGAGGTAGCATCCTTAAATTTCATGTTCCAATTCTGCCTGCCAACAAAAAAATTACCCTTACCATCTCCAGGAAATGATTGCCCATGTTCCAACCTTTCATCCTTGAAATCCAAGTGGCATGAACCACCATCATCAACACAATATTGCCTTGAAAGTTCTACAACAGCTCTGGCAGCTAGACTTGCATGTTATGCAAACTCAGCCGCTGCTTGAGCAGCAGAGGTAGCATCCTTAAATTTCATGTTCATATTATGTCTGCCAACAGAAAAATTACCATTACCATCTCTAGGAAATGATTGCCCATATTCCAACCTTTCATCCTTGAAACCTTAGTGGCATGAACCACCATCATCAATACAATATTTCCTAAAAAGTTCTACAACAGCTCTGGCAGCTAGACTTGCAAATTATGCAAACTCAGCCGCTGCTTGAGCAGCAGAGGTAGCATCCTTAAATTTCATGTTCATATTATGTCTGCCAACAGAAAAATTACCATTACCATCTCTAGGAAATGATTGCCTATGTTCCAACCTTTCATACTTGAAACCTAAGTGGCATGAACCACCATCTTCCACACAATATTGCCTTTCAAGTTCTACAACAGCTCTGGCAGCTAGGCTTGATTGTTCTACAAACTCAGCCACTGCTTGAGCAGCAGAGGTAGCATCCTTAAATTTCATGTTCCAATTCGGCATGCTAACTGAAAAATAACCATTACCATCTCCAGGAATTGATTGCCCATGTTCCAACCTTTCATACTTGAAACCTAAGTGGCATGAACCACCATCATCAACACAATATTGCATTAAAAGTTCTTCAATAGCTCTGGTAGCTAGGCTTGAATGTTCTACAAACTCAGCCGCTGCTTGAGCAGCAGAGGTAGCATACTTAAATTTCATGTTCCAATTCTGCCTGCCAACCAAAATATTACCATTACCATCTCCAGGAAATGATTGCCCATGTTCCAACCTTTCATCCTTAAAACCCAAGTGGCATGAACCACCATCATCAACACAATATTGCCTTGAAAGTTCTACAACAGCTCTGGCAGCTAGACTTGCATGTTATGCAAACTCAGTCGCTGCTTGAGCAGCAGAGATAGCATCCTTAAATTTCATGTTCATATTATGTCTGCCAACAGAAAAATTACCATTACCATCTCCAGGAAATGATTGCCCATGTTCCAACCTTTCATCCTTGAAACCTTAGTGGCATGAACCACCATCATCAACACAATATTGCCTTGAAAGTTCTACAACAGCTCTGGCAGCTAGACTTGCATGTTATGCAAACTCAGCCGCTGCTTGAGCAGCAGAGGTAGCATCCTTAAATGATTGCCCATGTTCCAACCTTTCATCCTTGAAACCTTAGTGGCATGAACCACCATCATCAACACAATATTGCCTTGAAAGTTCTACAACAGCTCTGGCAGCTAGGCGTTAATGTTCTGTAAACTCAGCCGCTGCTTGAGCAGCAGAGGTAGCATCCTTAAATTTCATGTTCCAATTCTGCCTGCCAACCAAAAAATTACCATTACCATCTTGAGGAAATGATTGCCCATGTTCCAACCTTTCATCCTTGAAACCCAAGTGGCATGAACCACCATCATCAACACAATATTGCCTTGAAAGTTCTACAACAGCTCTGGCAGCTAGACTTGCATGTTATGCAAACTCAGCCGCTGCTTGAGCAGCAGAGGTAGCATCCTTAAATGATTGCCCATGTTCCAACCTTTCATCCTTGAAACCTTAGTGGCATGAACCACCATCATCAACACAATATTGCCTTGAAAGTTCTACAACAGCTCTGGCAGCTAGGCGTGAATGATCTGTAAACTCAGCCGCTGCTTGAGCAGCAGAGGTAGCATCCTTAAATTTCATGTTCCAATTCTGCCTGCCAACCAAAAAATTACCATTACCATCTCGAGGAAATGATTGCCCATGTTCCAACCTTTCATCCTTGAAACCCAAGTGGCATGAACCACCATCATCAACACAATATTACCTTGAAAGTTCTACAACAGCTCTGGCAGCTAGACTTGCATGTTATGCAAACTCAGCCGCTGCTGGAGCAGCAGAGGTAGCATCCTTAAATTTCATGTTCATATTATGTCTGCCAACAGAAAAATTACCATTACCATCTCCAGGAAATGATTGCCCGTGTTCCAACCTTTCATCTCCTAAACCTTAGTGGCATGAACTACCATCATCAACACAATATTGCCTTGAAAGTTCTACAATAGCTCTGGCAGCAAGACTTGCATGTTATGCAAACTCAGCCGCTGCTTGAGCAGCAGAGGTAGCATCCTTAAATGATTGCCCATGTTCCAACCTTTCATCCTTGAAACCTTAGTGGCATGAACCACCATCATCAACACAATATTGCCTTGAAAGTTCTACAACGGCTCTGGCAGCTAGACTTGCATATTATGCAAACTCAGCCACTGCTTGAGCAGCAGAGGTAGCATCCTTAAATTTCATGTTCATATTATGTCTGCCAACAGAAAAATTACCATTACCATCTCCAGGAAATGATTGCCCATGTTCCAACCTTTCATCCTTGAAACCTTAGTGGCATGAACCACCATCATCAACACAATATTGCCTTGAAAGTTCTACAACAGCTCTGGCAGCTTGGCGTGAATGTTCTGCAAACACAGCCGCTGCTTGAGCAGCAGAGGTAGCATCCTTAAATTTCATGTTCCAATTCTGCCTGCCAACAAAAAAATTACCCTTACCATCTCCAGGAAATCATTGCCCATGTTCCAACCTTTCATCCTTGAAATCCAAGTGGCATGAACCACCATCATCAACACAATATTGCCTTGAAAGTTCTACAACAGCTCTGGCAGCTAGACTTGCATGTTATGCAAACCCAGCCGCTGCTTGAGCAGCAGAGGTAGCATCCTTAAATTTCATGTTCATATTATGTCTGCCAACAGAAAAATTACCATTACCATCTCTAGGAAATGATTGCCCATGTTCCAACCTTTCATCCTTGAAACCTTAGTGGCATGAACCACCATCATCAATACAATATTTCCTAAAAAGTTCTACAACAGCTCTGGCAGCTAGACTTGCAAATTATGCAAACTCAGCCGCTGCTTGAGCAGCAGAGGTAGCATCCTTAAATTTCATGTTCATATTATGTCTGCCAACAGAAAAATTACCATTACCATCTCTAGGAAATGATTGCCTATGTTCCAACCTTTCATACTTGAAACCTAAGTGGCATGAACCACCATCTTCCACACAATATTGCCTTTCAAGTTCTACAACAGCTCTGGCAGCTAGGCTTGATTGTTCTACAAACTCAGCCACTGCTTAGGCAGCAGAGGTAGCATCCTTAAATTTCATGTTCCAATTCGGCATGCCAACCGAAAAATAACCATTACCATCTCCAAGAATTGATTGCCCATGTTCCAACCTTTCATACTTGAAACCTAAGTGGCATGAACCACCATCATTAACACAATATTGCATTAAAAGTTCTTCAATAGCTCTGGTAGCTAGGCTTGAATGTTCTACAAACTCAGCCGTTGCTTGAGCAGCAGAGGTAGCATACTTAAATTTCATGTTCCAATTCTGCCTGCCAACCAAAATAATACCATTACCATCTCCAGGAAATGATTGCCCATGTTCCAACCTTTCATCCTTGAAACCCAAGTGGCATGAACCACCATCATCAACACAATATTGCCTTGAAAGTTCTACAACAGCTCTGGCAGCTAGACTTGCATGTTATGCAAACTCAGCCGCTGCTTGAGCAGCAGAGATAGCATCCTTAAATTTCATGTTCATATTATGTCTGCCAACAGAAAAATTACCATTACCATCTCCAGGAAATGATTGCCCATGTTCCAACCTTTCATCCTTGAAACCTTAGTGGCATGAACCACCATCATCAACACAATATTGCCTTGAAAGTTCTACAACAGCTCTGGCAGCTAGACTTGCATGTTATGCAAACTCAGCCGCTGCTTGAGCAGCAGAGGTAGCATCCTTAAATGATTGCCCATGTTCCAACCTTTCATCCTTGAAACCTTAGTGGCATGAACCACCATCATCAACACAATATTGCCTTGAAAGTTCTACAACAGCTCTGGCAGCTAGGCGTGAATGTTCTGTAAACTCAGCCGCTGCTTGAGCAGCAGAGGTAGCATCCTTAAATTTCATGTTCCAATTCTGCCTGCCAACCAAAAAATTACCATTACCATCTCCAGGAAATGATTGCCCATGTTCCAACCTTTCATCCTTGAAACCCAAGTGGCATGAACCACCATCATCAACACAATATTGCCTTGAAAGTTCTACAACAGCTCTGGCAGCTAGACTTGCATGTTATGCAAACTCAGCCGCTGCTTGAGCAGCAGAGGTAGCATCCTTAAATTTCATGTTCATATTATGTCTGCCAACAGAAAAATTACCATTACCATCTCCAGGAAATGATTGCCCATGTTCCAACCTTTCATCTCCTAAACCTTAGTGGCATGAACTACCATCATCAACACAATATTGCCTTGAAAGTTCTACAACAGCTCTGGCAGCTAGACTTGCATGTTATGCAAACTCAGCCGCTGCTTGAGCAGCAGAGGTAGCATCCTTAAATGATTGCCCATGTTCCAACCTTTCATCCTTGAAACCCAAGTGGCATGAACCACCATCATCAACATAATATTGCCTTCAAAGTTCTACAACAGCTCTGGCAGCTAGACTTGCATATTATGCAAACTCAGCCGCTGCTTGAGCAGCAGAGGTAGCATCCTTAAATTTCATGTTCATATTATGTCTGCCAACAGAAAAATTACCATTACCATCTCCAGGAAATGATTGTCCATGTTCCAACCTTTCATCCTTGAAACCTTAGTGGCATGAACCGCCATCATCAACACAATATTGCCTTGAAAGTTCTATAACAGCTCTGGCAGCTAGGCATGAATGTTATGGAAACTCAGCCGCTGCTTGAGCAGCAGAGGTAGCTTCCTTAAATTTCATGTTCCAATTCTGTCTGCTAACCAAAAAATTACCATTGCCATCTCGAGGAAATGATGGCCCTTGTTCCAACCTTTCATCCTTGAAACCCAAGTGGCATGAACCACCATCATCAACACAATATTGCCTTGAATGTTCTACAACAGCTCTGGCAGCTAGGCTTGCATGTTCTGCAAACACAGCCGCTGCTTGAGCAGCAGAGGTAGCATCCTTAAATTTCATGTTCTAACCTTTCATCCTTGAAACCCAAGTGGCATGAACCACCATCATGAACACAATATTGCCTTGAAAGTTCTACAAAGCTCTGGCAGCTAGACTTGCATATTATGCAAACTCAGCCGCTGCTTGAGCAGCAGAGGTAGCATCCTTAAATTTCATGTTCATATTATGTCTGCCAAGAGAAAAATTACCATTACCATCTCCAGGAAATGATTGCCCATGTTCCAACCTTTCATCCTTGAAACCTTAGTGGCATGAACCACCTTCATCAACACAATATTGTTCTACAACAGCTCTGGCAGCTAGGCGTGAATGTTCTGTAAACTCAGCCGCTGCTTGAGCAGCAGAGGTAGCATCCTTAAATTTCATGTTCCAATTCTGCCTGCCAACTAAAAAATTACCATTACCATCTCGAGGAAATGATTGCCCATGTTCCAACCTTTCATCCTTGAAACCCAAGTGGCATGAACCACCATCATCAACACAATATTGCCTTGAAAGTTCTGCAACAGCTCTGGCAGCTAGGCTTGCATGTTCTGCAAACACAGCCGCTGCTTGAGCAGCAGAGGTAGCATCCTTAAATTTCATGTTCCAATTCTGCCTGCCAACAGAAAAATTACCATTACCGTCTCCAGGAAATGATTGCCCATGTTCCAACCTTTCATCCTTGAAATCCAAGTGGCATGAACAACCATCATCAACACAATATTGCCTTGGAAATTCTACAATAGCTCTGGCAGCTAGACTTGCATGTTATGCAAACTCAGCCGCTGCTTGAGCAGCAGAGGTAGCATCCTTAAATTTCATGTTCATATTATGTCTGCCAACAGAAAAATTACCATTACCATCTCTAGGAAATGATTTCCCATGTACCAACCTTTCATCCTTGAAACCTTAGTGGCATGAACCACTATCATCAACATAATATTGCCTTGAAAGTTCTACAACAGCTCTGGCAGCTAGGCTTGCATGTTCTGCAAACACAGCTGCTGCTTGAGCAGCAGAGGTAGCATCCTTAAATTTCATGTTCCAATTCTGCCTGCCAACAGAAAAATTACCATTACCGTCTCCAGGAAATGATTGCCCATGTTCCAACCTTTCATCCTTGAAACCTTAGTGGCATGAACCACCTTCATCAACACAATAATGCCTTAAAAGTTCTACAACAGCTCTGGCAGCTAGGCGTGAATGTTCTGTAAACTCAGCCGCTGCTTGAGCAGCAGAGGTAGCATCCTTAAATTTCATGTTCCAATTCTGCCTGCCAACTAAAAAATTACCATTAACATCTCGAGGAAATGATTGCCCATGTTCCAACCTTTCATCCTTGAAACCCAAGTGGCATGAACCACCATCATTAACACAATATTGCCTTGAAAGTTCTGCAACAGCTCTGGCAGTTAGGCTTGTATGTTCTGCAAACACAGCCGCTGCTTGAGCAGCAGAGATAGCATCCTTAAATTTCATGTTCCAATTCTGCCTGCCAACAGAAAAATTACCATTACCGCCTCCAGGAAATGATTGCCCATGTTCCAACCTTTCATCCTTGAAATCCAAGTGGCATGAACCACCATCATCAACACAATATTGCCTTGGAAGTTCTACAATAGCTCTGGCAGCTAGACTTGCATGTTATGCAAACTCAGCCGCTGCT
This sequence comes from Nicotiana tomentosiformis, assembly GCF_000390325.3. Lineage (NCBI taxonomy): Eukaryota > Viridiplantae > Streptophyta > Magnoliopsida > Solanales > Solanaceae > Nicotiana > Nicotiana tomentosiformis. The sequence goes on from NW_027174586.1 coordinate 145,156, forward strand.
TGAGCAGCAGAGGTAGCATCCTTAAATTTCATGTTCATATTATGTCTGCCAACAGAAAAATTACCATTAACATCTCTAGGAAATGATTTCCCATGTTTCAACCTTTTATCCTTGAAACCTTAGTGGCATGAACCACCATCATCAACACAATATTGCCATGAAAGTTAGACAACAACTCTGGCAGCTAGACTTGCATATTATGCAAACTCAGCCGCTGCTTGAGCAGCAGAGGTAGCATCATTAAATTTCATGTTCATATTATGTCTGCCAACAGAAAAATTACCATTACCATCTCCAGGAAATGATTGCCCAGGTTAAAACCTTTCATCCTTGAAACCTTAGTGGCATGAACCACCATCATCAACACAATATTGCCTTGAAAGTTCTACAACAGCTCTGGCAGCTAGGCGTGAATGTTCTGTAAACTCAGCCGCTGCTTGAGCAGCAGAGGTAGCATCCTTAAATTTCATGTTCCAATTCTTCCTGCCAACCAAAAAATTACCATTACCATCTCGAGGAAATGATTGCCCATGTTCCAACCTTCCATCCTTGAAACCCAAGTGGCAGGAACCACTATCATCAACACAATATTGCCTTGAAAGTTCTACAACAGCTCTGGCAGCTAGGCTTGCATGTTTTGCAAACACAGCTGCTGCTTGAGCAGCAGATGTAGCATCCTTAAATTTCATGTTCCAATTCTGCCTGCCAACAGAAAAATTACCATTACCGTCTCCATGAAATGATTGCCCATGTTCCAGCCTTTCATCCTTGAAACATAAGTGCCATGAACCACCATCATCAACACAATATTGCCTTGAAAGTTCTATAACAGCTCTGGCAGCTAGGCTTGCATGTTCGGCAAACTCAGTCGCTGCTTAAGCAGTAGAGGTAGCATGCTTAAATTTCACGTTCTAATTCTTCCTGCCAACAAAAAATTTACCATTACCATCTCCAGAAAATGATTGCCCATGTTCCAACCTTTCATACTTGAAACCTAAGTGGCATGACTTGCATGTTATGCAAACTCAGCCGATGCTTGAGCAGCAGAGGTAGCATCCTTAAATTTCATGTTCCAACCTTTCATCCTTGAAACCCAAGTGGCATGAACCACCATCATGAACACAATATTGCTTTGAAAGTTCTACAACAGCTCTGGCAGCTAGACTTGCATATTATGCAAACTCAGCCGCTGCTTGAGCAGCAGAGGTAGCATCCTTAAATTTCATGTTCATATTATGTCTGCCAACAGAAAAATTACCATTACCATCTCCAGGAAATGATTGCCCATGTTCCAACCTTTCATCCTTGAAACCTTAGTGGCATGAACCACCTTCATCAACACAATATTGCCTTGAAAGTTCTACAACAGCTCTGGCAGCTAGGCGTGAATGTTCTGTAAACTCAGCCGCTGCTTGAGCAGCAGAGGTAGCATCCTAAAATTTCATGTTCCAATTCTGCCTGCCAACTAAAAAATTACCATTACCATCTCGAGGAAATGATTGCCCATGTTCCAACCTTTCATCCTTGAAACCCAAGTGCCATGAACCACCATCATCAACACAATATTGCCTTGAAAGTTCTGCAACAGCTCTGGCAGCTAGGCTTGCATGTTCTGCAAACACAGCCGCTGCTTGAGCAGCAGAGGTAGCATCCTTAAATTTCATGTTCCCATTCTGCCTGCCAACAGAAAAATTACCATTACCGCCTCCAGGAAATGATTGCCCATGTTCCAACCTTTCATCCTTGAAATCCAAGTGGCATGAACCACCATCATCAACACAATATTGCCTTGGAAGTTCTACAATAGCTCTGGCAGCTAGACTTACATGTTATGCAAACTCAACCGCTGCTTGAGCAGCAAAGGTAGCATCCTTAAATTTGATGTTCATATTATGTCTGCCAACAGAAAAATTACCATTACCATCTCTAGGAAATGATTTCCCATGTTCCAACATTTCATCCTTGAAACCTTAGTGGCATGAACCACCATCATCAACACAATATTGCCTTGAAAGTTAGACAACAGCTCTAGCAGCTAGACTTGCATATTATGCAAACTCAGCCGCTGCTTGAGCAGCAGAGGTAGCATCCTTAAATTTCATGTTCATATTATGTCTGCCAACAGAAAAATTACCATTACCATCTCCAGGAAATGATTGCCCAGGTTAAAACCTTTCATCCTTGAAACCTTAGTGGCATGAACCACCATCATCAACACAATATTGCCTTGAAAGTTCTACAACAACTCTGGCAGCTAGGCGTGAATGTTCTGTAAACTCAGCCGCTGCTTGAGCAGCAGAGGTAGCATCCTTAAATTTCATGTTCCAATTCTTCCTGCCAACCAAAAAATTACCATTACCATCTCGAGGAAATGATTGCCCATGTTCCAACCTTTCATCCTAGAAACCCAAGTGGCAGGAACCACTATCATCAACACAATATTGCCTTGAAAGTTCTACAACAGCTCTGGCAGCTAGGCTTGCATGTTCTGCAAACACAGCTGCTGCTTGAGCAGCAGAGGTAGCATCCTTAAATTTCATGTTCCAATTCTGCCTGCCAACAGAAATATTACCATTACCGTCTCCATGAAATGATTGCCCATGTTCCAGCCTTTCATCCTTGAAACCTAAGTGCCATGAACCACCATCATCAACACAATATTGCCTTGAAAGTTCTACAACAGCTCTGGCAGCTAGGCTTGCATGTTCGGCAAACTCAGTCGCTGCTTATGCAGTAGAGGTAGCATCCTTAAATTTCACGTTCTAATTCTTCCTGCCAACAAAAAATTTACCATTACCATCTCCAGGAAATGATTGCCCATGTTCCAACCTTTCATACTTGAAACCTAAGTGGCATGAACCACCATCTTCCACACAATATTGCCTTTCAAGTTCTACAATAGCTCTGGCAGCTAGGCTTGAATGTTCTACAAACTCAGCCACTGCTTGAGCAGCAGAGGTAGCATCCTTAAATTTCATGTTCCAATTCGGCATGCCAACCGAAAAATAACCATTACCATCTCCAGGAAATGATTGCCCATGTTCCAACCTTTCATCCTTGAAACTTTAGTGGCATGAATCACCATCATCAACACAATATTGCATTAAAAGTTCTACAATAGCTCTGGCAGCTAGGCTTGAATGTTCTATAAACTCAGCCGCTGCTTGAGCAGCAGAGGTAGCATACTTAAATTTCATGTTCCAATTTTGCCTGCCAACCGAAATATTACCATTACCATCTCCAGGAAATGATTGCCCATGTTCCAACCTTTCATCCTTGAAACCCAAGTGGCATGAACCACCATCATCAACACAATATTGCCTTGAAAGTTCTACAATAGCCCTGGCAGCTAGACTTGCATGTTATGCAAACTCAGCCGCTGCTTGAGCAGCAGAGGTAGCATCCTTAAATTTCATGTTCATATTATGTCTGCTAACAGAAAAATTACCATTACCATCTCCATGAAATGATTGCCCAGGTTAAAACCTTTCATCCTTGAAACCTTAGTGGCATGAACCACCATCATCAACACAATATTGCCTTGAAAGTTCTACAACAGCTCTGGCAGCTAGGCGTGAATGTTCTGTAAACTCAGCCGCTGCTTGAGCAGCAGAGGTAGCATCCTTAAATTTCATGTTCCAATTCTTCCTGCCAACCAAAAAATTACCATTACCATCTCGAGGAAATGATTGCCCATGTTCCAACCTTTCATCCTAGAAACCCAAGTGGCAGTAACCACTATCATCAACACAATATTGCCTTGAAAGTTCTACAACAGCTCTGGCAGCTAGGCTTGCATGTTCTGCAAACACAGCTGCTGCTTGAGCAGCAGAGGTAGCATCCTTAAATTTCATGTTCCAATTCTGCCTGCCAAAAGAAATATTACCATTACCGTCTCCATGAAATGATTGCCCATGTTCCAGCCTTTCATCCTTGAAACCTAAGTGCCATGAACCACCATCATCAACACAATATTGCCTTGAAAGTTCTACAACAGCTCTGGCAGCTAGGCTTGCATGTTCGGCAAACTCAGTCGCTGCTTATGCAGTAGAGGTAGCATCCTTAAATTTCACGTTCTTATTCTTCCTGCCAACAAAAAATTTACCATTACCATCTCCAGGAAATGATTGCCCATGTTCCAACCTTTCATACTTGAAACCTAAGTGGCATGAACCACCATCTTCCACACAATATTGCCTTTCAAGTTCTACAACAGCTCTGGCAGCTAGGCTTGAATGTTCTACAAACTCAGCCACTGCTTGAGCAGCAGAGGTAGCATCCTTAAATTTCATGTTCCAATTCGGCATGCCAACCGAAAAATAACCATTACCATCTCCAGGAAAGGATTGCCCATGTTCCAACCTTTCATACTTGAAACCTAAGTGGCATGAATCACCATCATCAACACAATATTGCATTAAAAGTTCTACAATAGCTCTGGCAGCTAGGCTTGAATGTTCTATAAACTCAGCCGCTGCTTGAGCAGCAGAGGTAGCATACTTAAATTTCATGTTCCAATTTTGCCTGCCAACCGAAATATTACCATTACCATCTCCAGGAAATGATTGCCCATGTTCCAACCTTTCATCCTTGAAACCCAAGTGGCATGAACCACCATCATCAACACAATATTGCCTTGAAAGTTCTACAACAGCCCTGGCAGCTAGACTTGCATGTTATGCAAACTCAGCCGCTGCTTGAGCAGCAAAGGTAGCCTCCTTAAATTTCATGTTCATATTATGTCTGCTAACAGAAAAATTACCGTTACCATCTCCATGAAATGATTGCCCATGTTCCAACCTTTCATCCTTGAAACCTTAGTGGCATGAACCACCATCATCAACACAATATTGCCTTGAAAGTTCTACAACAGCTCTGGCAGCTAGACTAGCATGTTATGCAAACTCAGCCGCGGCTTGAGCAGCAGAGGTTGCATCCTTAAATGATTGCCCATGTTCCAACCTTTCATCCTTGAAACCCAAGTGCCATGAACCACCATCATCAACACAATATTGCCTTGAAAGTTCTACAACAGCTCTGGCAGCTAGACTTGTATATTATGCAAACTCAGCCGCTGCTTAAGCAGCAGAGGTAGCATCGTTAAATTTCATGTTCATATTATGTCTGCCAACAGAAAAATTACCATTACCATCTCTAGGAAATGATTGCCCATGTTCCAACCTTTCATCCTTGAAACCTTAGTGGCATGAACCACCATCATCAATACAATATTGCCTTAAAAGTTCTACAACAGCTCTGGCAGCTAGGCGTGAATGTTCTGTAAACTCAGCCGCTGCTTGAGCAGCAGAGGTAGCATCCTTAAATTTCATGTTTCAATTCTGCCTGCCAACCAAAAAATTACCATTACCATCTCGAGAAAATGATTGCCCATGTTCCAACCTTTCATCCTTGAAACCCAAGTGGCATGAACCACCATCATCAACACAATATTGCCTTGAAAGTTCTATAACAGCTCTGGCAGCTAGGCTTGAATGTTCTGCAAACACAGCCGCTGCTTGAGCAGCAGAGGTAGCATCCTTAAATTTCATGTATCAATTCTGCCTGCCAACAGAAAAATTACCATTACCGTCTCCAAGAAATGATTGCCCATGTTCCAGCCTTTCATCCTTGAAACCTAAGTGCCATGAACCACCATCTTCCACACAATATTGCCTTTCAAGTTCTACAACAGCTCTGGCAGCTAGGCTTGAATGTTCTACAAACTCAGCCACTGCTTGAGCAGCAGAGGTAGCATCCTTAAATTTCATGTTCCAATTCGGCATGCCAACCGAAAAATAACCATTACCATCTCCAGGAATTGATTGCCCATGTTCCAACCTTTCATACTTGAAACCTAAGTTCCATGAACCACCATCATCAACACAATATTGCCTTGAAAGTTCTACAAAAGCTCTGGCGGCTAGGCTTGCATGTTCTGCAAAGTCAGCCGCTGCTTAAGCAGCAGAGGTAGCATCCTTAAATTTCATGTTCCAATTCTGCCTGCCAATAGAAAAATTACCATTACCATCTCTAGGAAATGATTGCCCATGTTCCAATCTTTCATCCTTGAAACCTAAGTGGCATGAACCACCATCATCAGCACAATATTGCCTTGAAAGTTCTACAACAGCTGTGGCAGCTAGGCTTGCATGCTCTATAAACTCAGCCGCTGCTTGAGCAGCAGAGGTAGCATCCTTAAATTTCATGTTCCAATTCTGCCTGCCAACAGAAAAATTACCATTACCTTCTCCAGGAAATGATTGCCCATGTTCCAACCTTTCCTACTTGAAACCTAAGTGGCATGAACCACCATCATCCACACAATATTGCCTTCCAAGTTCTACAACAGATCTGGCATCTAGGCTTGAATGTTCTAAAAACTCAGCCGCTGCTTGAGCAGCAGAGGTAGCATCCTAAAATTTCATGTTCCAATTTGGCATGCCAACCGAAAAATAACCATTACCATCTCCAGGAAATGATTGCCCATGTTCCAACCTTTCATACTTGAAACCTAAGTGGCATGCACCACCATCATCAACACAATATTGCATTAAAAGTTCTACAACAGCTCTGGCAGCTAGGCTTGCATGTTCTGCAAACTCAGTCGCTGCTTAAGCAGTAGAGGTAGCATCCTTAAATTTCACGTTCTAATTCTTCCTGCCAACAAAAAATTTACCATTACCATCTCCAGGAAATGATTTCCCATGTTCTAGCCTTTCATCCTTGAAATCTAAGTGGCATGAACCACCATCATCAACACAATATTGCCTTGAAAGTTCTACAACAGCTCTGGCAGCTAGACTTGCATGTTATGCAAACTCAGCCGCTGCTTGAGCAGCAGAGGTAGCATCCTTAAATTTCATGTTCATATTATGTCTGCCAACAGAAAAAATACCATTACCATCTCCAGGAAATGATTGCTCATGTTCCAACCTTTTATCTTTGAAACCTTAGTGGCATGAACCACCATCATCAACACAATATTGCCTTGAAAGTTCTACAACAGCTCTGGCAGCTAGGCTTGAATGTTCTGTAAACTCAGCCGCTGCTTGAGCAGCAGAGGTAGCATCCATAAATTTCATGTTCCAATTCTGCATGCCAACCAAAAAATTGCCATTACCATCTCGAGGAAATGATTGCCCATGTTCCAACCTTTCATCATTGAAACCTAAGTGGCATGAACCACCATCATCAACACAATATTTCCTTTAAGTTCTACAACAGCTCTGGCACCTAGGCTTGCATGCTCTGCAAAGTCAGATGCTGCATGAGAAGCAGAGGTAGCATCCTTAAATTTCATGTTCCAATTCTGCCTGCCAACCAAAATATTTCCATTACCATCTCCAGGAAATGATTGCCCATGTTCCAACCGTTCATCCTTGAAACCTTAGTGGCATGAACCACCATCATCAACACAATATTGCCTTTAAAGTTCTACAACAGCTCTGGCAGCTAGGCGTGAATGTTCTGTAAACTCAGCCGCTGCTTGAGCAGCAGAGGTAGCATCCTTAAATTTCATGTTCCAATTCTTCCTGCCAACCAAAAAATTACCATTACCATCTCGAGGAAATGATTGCCCATGTTCCAAACTTTCATCCTTGAAACCCAAGTGGCATGAACCACCATCATCAACACAATATTGCCTTGAAAGTTCTACAACAGCTCTGGCAGCTAGGCTTGCATGTTCTGCAAACACAGCCGCTACTTGAGCAGCAGAGGTAGCATCCTTAAATTTCATGTATCAATTCTGCCTGCCAACAGAAAAATTACCATTACCGTCTCCAGGAAATGATTGCCCATGTTCCAGCCTTTCATCCTTGAAACCTAAGTGCCATGAACCACCATCTTCCACACAATATTGCCTTTCAAGTTCTACAACAGCTCTGGCAGCTAGGCTTGAATGTTCTACAAACTCAGCCACTGCTTGAGCAGCAGAGGTAGCATCCTTAAATTTCATGTTCCAATTCGGCATGCCAACCGAAAAATAACCATTACCATCTCCAGGAATTGATTGCCCATGTTCCAACCTTTCATACTTGAAACCTAAGTGCCATGAACCACCATCATCAACACAATATTGCCTTGAAAGTTCTACAAAAGCTCTTGCGGCTAGGCTTGCATGTTCTGCAAAGTCAGCCGCTGCTTAAGCAGCAGAGGCAGCATCCTTAAATTTCATGTTCCAATTCTGCCTGCCAGCAGAAAAATTACCATTACCATCTCTAGGAAATGATTGCCCATGTTCCAATCTTTCATCCTTGAAACCTAAGTGGCATGAACCACCATCATCAACACAATATTGCCTTGAAAGTTCTACAACAGCTGTGGCAGCTAGGCTTGCATGCTCTATAAACTCAGCCACTGCTTGAGCAACAGATGTAGCATCCTTAAATTTCATGTTCCAATTCTGCCTGCCAATAGAAAAATTACCATTACCATCTCCAGGAAATGATTGCCCATGTTCCAACCTTTCCTACTTGAAACCTAAGTGGCATGAACCACCATCATCCACATAATATTGCCTTCCAAGTTCTACAACAGATCTGGCAGCTAGGCTTGAATGTTCTAAAAACTCAGCCGCTGCTTGAGCAGCAGAGGTAGCATCCTAAAATTTCATGTTCCAATTCGGCATGCCAACCGAAAAATAACCATTACCATCTCCAGGAAATGATTGCCCATGTTCCAACCTTTCATACTTGCAACCTAAGTGGCATGCACCACCATCATCAACACAATATTGCATTAAAAGTTCTACAACAGCTCTGGCAGCTAGGCTTGCATGTTCTGCAAACTCAGTCGCTGCTTAAGCAGTAGAGGTAGCATCCTTAAATTTCACATTCTAATTCTTCCTGCCAACAAAAAATTTACCATTACCATCTCCAGGAAATGATTTCCCATGTTCTAGCCTTTCATCCTTGAAATCTAAGTGGCATGAACCACCATCATCAACACAATATTGCCTTGAAAGTTCTACAACAGCTCTGGCAGCTAGACTTGCATGTTATGCAAACTCAGCCGCTGCTTGAGCAGCAGAGGTAGCATCCTTAAATTTCATGTTCATATTATGTCTGCCAACAGAAAAATTACCATTACCATCTCCAGGAAATGATTGCCCATGTTCCAACCTTTCATCCTTGAAACTTTAGTGGCATGAACCACCATCATCAATAGAATATTGCCTTGAAAGTTCTACAACAGCTCTGGCAGCTAGGCATGAATGTTCTGTAAACTCAGCCGCTGCTTGAGCAGCAGAGGTAGCATCCTTAAATTTCATGTTCCAATTCTGCCTGCCAACCAAAAAATTACCATTACCATATCGAGGAAATGATTGCCCATGTTCCAACCTTTCATCCTTGAAACCCAAGTGGCATGAACCACCATCATCAACACAATATTGCCTTGAAAGTTCTACAACAGCTCTGGCAGCTGGGCTTGAATGTTCTGCAAACACACCCGCTGCTTGAGCAGCAGAGGTAGCATCCTTAAATTTCATGTATCAATTCTGCCTGCCAACAGAAAAATTACCATTATCGTCTCCAGGAAATGATTGCCCATGTTCCAGCCTTTCATCCTTGAAACCTAAGTGCCATGTACCACCATCATCAACACAATATTGCCTTGAAAGTTCTACAAAAGCTCTGGCGGCTAGGCTTGCATGTTCTGCAAACTCAGCCGCTGCTTAAGCAGCAGAGGTAGCATCCTTAAATTTCATGTTCCAATTCTGCCTGCCAACAGAAAAATTACCATTACCATCTCTAGGAAATGATTGCCCATGTTCCAACCTTTCGTCCTTGAAACCTAAGTGGCATGAACCACCATCATCAACACAATATTGCCTAGAAAGTTCTACAACAGCTATGGCAGCTAGGCTTGCATGCTCTGTAAACTCAGCCGCTGCTTGAACAGCAGAGGTAGCATCCTTAAATTTCATTTTCCAATTCTGCCTGCCAACAGAAAAATTACCATTACCATCTCCAAGAAATGATTGCCCGTGTTCCAACCTTTCCTACTTGAAACCTAAGTGGCATGAACCACCATCATCCACACAATATTGCCTTCCAAGTTCTACAACAGATCTGGCAGCTAGGCTTGAATGTTCTACAAACTCAGCCGCTGCTTGAGCAGCATAGGTAGCATCCTAAAATTTCATGTTCCAATTCGGCATGCCAACCGAAAAATAACCATTACCATCTCCAGGAAATGATTGCCCATGTTCCAACCTTTCATACTTGAAACCTAAGTGGCATGCACCACCATCATCAACACAATATTGCATTAAAAGTTCTACAACAGCTCTGGCAGCTAGGCTTGCATGTTCTGCAAACTCAGTTCGCTGCTTGAGCAGTAGAGGTAGCATCCTTAAATTTCACGTTCTAATTCTTCCTGCCAACAAAAAATTTACCATTACCATCTCCAGGAAATGATTTCCCATGTTCTAGCCTTTCATCCTTGAAATCTAAGTGGCATGAACCACCATCATCAACACAATATTGCCTTGAAAGTTCTACAACAGCTCTGGCAGCTAGACTTGCATATTATGCAAACTCAGCCGCTGCTTGAGCAGCAGAGGTAGCATCCTTAAATTTCATGTTCATATTATGTCTTGCCAACCAAAAAATAACCATTACCATCTCCAGGAAATGATTGCCCATGTTCCAACCTTTCATCCTTGAAACCTTAGTGGCATGAACCACCAGCATCAATATAATATTGCCTTGAAAGTTCTACAACAGCTCTGGCAGCTAGGCGTGAATGTTCTGTAAACCCAGACGCTGCTTGAGCAGCAGAGGTAGCATCCTTAAATTTCATATTCCAATTCTGCCTGCCAACCAAAAAATTACCATTACCATATCGAGGAAATGATTGCCCATGTTCCAACCTTTCATCCTTGAAACCCAAGTGGCATGAACCACCATCATCAACACAATATTTCCTTGAAAGTTCTACAACAGCTCTGGCAGCTGGGCTTTAATGTTCTGCAAACACAGCCGCTGCTTGAGCAGCAGAGGTAGCATCCTCAAATTTCATGTATCAATTCTGCCTGCCAACAGAAAAATTACCATTACCGTCTCCAGGAAATGATTGCCCATGTTCCAGCCTTTCATCCTTGAAACCTAAGTGCCATGAACCACCATCATCAACACAATATTGCCTTGAAAGTTCTACAAAAGCTCTGGCGGCTAGGCTTGCATGTTCTGCAAAGTCAGCCGCTGCTTGAGCAGCAGAGGTAGCATCCTTAAATTTCATGATCCAATTCTGCCTGCCAACAGAAAAATTACCATTACCATCTCTAGGAAATGATTGCCCATGTTCCAACCTTTCATCCTTGAAACCTAAGTGGCATGAACCATCATCATCAACACAATATTGCCTTTAAAGTTCTACAACAGCTCTGGCACCTAGGCTTGCATGTTCTACAAACTCAGCCGCTGCTTGAGCAGCATAGGTAGCATCCTAAAATTTCATGTTCCAATTCGGCATGCCAACCGAAAAATAACCATTACCATCTCCAGGAAATGATTGCCCATGTTCCAACCTTTCATACTTGAAACCTAAGTGGCATGCACCACCATCATCAACACAATATTGCATTAAAAGTTCTACAACAGCTCTGGCAGCTAGGCTTGCATGTTCTGCAAACTCAGTTCGCTGCTTGAGCAGTAGAGGTAGCATCCTTAAATTTCACGTTCTAATTCTTCCTGCCAACAAAAAATTTACCATTACCATCTCCAGGAAATGATTTCCCATGTTCTAGCCTTTCATCCTTGAAATCTAAGTGGCATGAACCACCATCATCAACACAATATTGCCTTGAAAGTTCTACAACAGCTCTGGCAGCTAGACTTGCATATTATGCAAACTCAGCCGCTGCTTGAGCAGCAGAGGTAGCATCCTTAAATTTCATGTTCATATTATGTCTGCCAACAGAAAAATTACCATTACCATCTCCAGGAAATGATTGCCCATGTTCCAACCTTTCATCCTTGAAACCTTAGTGGCATGAACCACCAGCATCAATATAATATTGCCTTGAAAGTTCTACAACAGCTCTGGCAGCTAGGCGTGAATGTTCTGTAAACCCAGACGCTGCTTGAGCAGCAGAGGTAGCATCCTTAAATTTCATATTCCAATTCTGCCTGCCAACCAAAAAATTACCATTACCATATCGAGGAAATGATTGCCCATGTTCCAACCTTTCATCCTTGAAACCCAAGTGGCATGAACCACCATCATCAACACAATATTTCCTTGAAAGTTCTACAACAGCTCTGGCAGCTGGGCTTTAATGTTCTGCAAACACAGCCGCTGCTTGAGCAGCAGAGGTAGCATCCTCAAATTTCATGTATCAATTCTGCCTGCCAACAGAAAAATTACCATTACCGTCTCCAGGAAATGATTGCCCATGTTCCAGCCTTTCATCCTTGAAACCTAAGTGCCATGAACCACCATCATCAACACAATATTGCCTTGAAAGTTCTACAAAAGCTCTGGCGGCTAGGCTTGCATGTTCTGCAAAGTCAGCCGCTGCTTAAGCAGCAGAGGTAGCATCCTTAAATTTCATGATCCAATTCTGCCTGCCAACAGAAAAATTACCATTACCATCTCTAGGAAATGATTGCCCATGTTCCAACCTTTCATCCTTGAAACCTAAGTGGCATGAACCATCATCATCAACACAATATTGCCTTGAAAGTTCTACAACAGCTATGGCAGCTAGGCTTGCATGCTCTGTAAACTCAGCCGCTGCTTGAGCAGCAGAGGTAGCATCCTTAAATTTCATGTTCCAATTCTGCCTGCCAACAGAAAAATTACCATTACCATCTCCAAGAAATGATTGCCCATGTTCCAACCTTTCCTACTTGAAACCTAAGTGGCATGAACCACCATCATCCACACAATATTGCCTTCCAAGTTCTACAACAGATCTGGCAGCTAGGCTTGAATGTTCTACAAACTCAGCCGCTGCTTGAGCAGCAGAGGTAGCATCCTAAAGTTTCATGTTCCAATTCGGCATGCCAACCGAAAAATAACCATTACCATCTCCAGGAAATGATTGCCCATGTTCCAACCTTTCATACTTGAAACCTAAGTGGCATGCACCACCATCATCAACACAATATTGCATTAAAAGTTCTACAACAGCTCTGGCAGCTAGGCTTGCATGTTCTGCAAACTCAGTCGCTGCTTGAGCAGTAGAGGTAGCATTCTTAAATTTCACGTTCTAATTCTTCCTGCCAACAAAAAATTTACCATTACCATCTCCAGGAAATGATTTCCCATGTTCTAGCCTTTCATCCTTGAAATCTAAGTGGCATGGACCACCATCATCAACACAATATTGCCTTGAAAGTTCTACAACAGCTCTGGCAGCTAGACTTGCATGTTATGCAAACTCAGCCGATGCTTGAGCAGCAAAGGTAGCATCCTTAAATTTCATGTTCATATTATGTCTGCCAATAGAAAAAATACCATTACCATCTCCAGGAAATGATTACCCATGTTCCAACCTTTCATCTTTGAAACCTTAGTGGCATGAACCACCATCATCAACACAATATTGCCTTGAAAGTTCTACAACAGCTCTGGCAGCTAGGCTTGAATGTTCTGTAAACTCAGCCGCTGCTTGAGCAGCAGAGGTAGCATCCTTAAATTTCATGTTCCAATCTGCCTGCCAACCAAAAAATTGCCATTACCATCTCGAGGAAATGATTGCCCATGTTCCAACCTTTCATCATTGAAACCTAAGTGGCATGAACCACCATCATCAACACAATATTTCCTTTAAAGTTCTACAACAGCTCTGGCACCTAGGCTTGCATGCTCTGCAAAGTCAGACGCTGCTTGAGAAGCAGAGGTAGCATCCTTAAATTTCATGTTCCAATTCTGCCTGCCAACTGAAATATTACCATTACCATCTCCAGGAAATTATTGCCCATGTTCCAACCTTTCATCCTTGAAACCCAAGTGGCATGAACCACCATCATCAACACAATATTGCCTTTAAAGTTCTACAACAGCTCTGGCACCTAGGCTTGCATGCTCTGCAAAGTCAGACGCTGCTTGAGAAGCAGAGGTAGCATCCTTAAATTTCATGTTTCAATTATGCCTGCCAACCAAAAAATTACCATTACCGTCTCCAGGAAACGATTGCCCATGTTCCAACATTTCATCCTTGAAACCTAAGTGGCATGAACCACCATCATCGATAAAATATTGCCTTTAAAGTTCTACAACAGCTCTGGCGGCTAGGCTTGCATGTACTGCAAACTCAGCCGCTGCTTGAGCAGCAGAGGTGTTACACCCTATATTTTCGTACGTAAAAATGCGTCGTAAGCAAACTAATGTAGGACCAAAATTGAGATAATATTTAAAAGTATATAAATTAAGTTATTCATGTTACCTCTGAGGTTACAAATATTGAAGATCATGAACAACAAGTACAAAGAGGGTTGGACAGTTCAGAAGCTAAAGCAATTAAATAAAATAATGTTTCGTCGAAAGTCGACAAATTGGGAATGTTATAACATGTACCTTTGGGGTGAGACTAGGGTGATTAACATGATAAGGAGATTATGTTATGATTTATATTAGTCTTATGACATCCGTGTGTTATGTTTTAATGTCAAGCGAGTTGTAGAACAAAAGTCGATGAAAGTCATCACAAGTTACACTCATAAGTTTTACTGAAATTTTGGGTCAAATGTAACTGCGATTTTCTCCCAATATACTTAGATTTATGGGATGTTCCACCCATCAAATTAAAGATATATGAGTCTATTATCCAACGTATTAAACCGTTTTTCAATACGACATTGGAGTAGAAAGATATGGGCATTTGTGCGATACTGCGCAAGCTGCTAGGTGACAAGTAGGTGTGTCACCTACTTGCTTAAATGAAAGCCCAAAAATGGGCCATTTCGGGTCGTCCAAAGAGGCCTTTTAAGGGCCTATTTTCTTCATATATTAGACTTAAAATAGAGCATAATAACCAGACATAAGCTCTGCAAAGAATCCTCCCAAATATTTCCCACAAACCCTAATTTATTTTCTCTCCCTTTCAAGTTCCAATTGGAGGTAAAACCTAGAGTTTGAAGAACCAAGATAAGAGCTGAGTTATCCAACAAATAAGGTGAGTTTACTTCTCTCTTTCATCCAATTTTTCTTCTGTAAATTCATGGTAAGTCGTTCTATACTTGTAAGAACTCACGGGACGGTGATCGGAAGCCGTGAGTTCGAGTTATTCACTTGTAGCGGACTGTTTTTTTGGACTGTTTTGTGTTGCTGTTGGGCTGCGTGTTTTACTACTATTTTGTGGAGTTTTGGAGGAGGAAGGGGGTTTTTAAACACCATATAAATGTAGGGTGGTTGGCTTGTCGTTCGTCATAACATTTTCGGGTCGTTTGACACTACTACGGTGGTCGTTTTGTGTACGAAGAGATTGGGGTGTGTTGGGCTGTTTTGTAGTATTTGATGGTGTATATAGGGCTGGAAAATGATGTATATATGTTGTTATTGTTCTGTTCTTGTATTGTTGGTGTTATCTTGAATTTGGAGGAAGTAAGGATTATAGGGGAGATGCTGCCCGTTTTAATACAAAATAAGTTTGTCGTTCGTTGTGCGATAGTTGTACCTTTCGTAACTTAACGATAGTATTATTATCGTTCTTGTAGATTAAGGTGCAAAGAGGTGAGTTCAACTTGGTGATTGGAAAGATTGTGATAAGGTATGTTAAGGCTAAGCCTTCCTTCATTTTGGCATGATCTCGTAGCTACATGTGTTAGTAATGAGACAAAAAGAGAAGTTTATATTCATGAATTTATTCACACTATTCTAGTCTCATAAGTTACAATATTATTCCTTATCGAGATTCTATATTCAATTTAGTATTGTCTTCTTCCAGTCAAGAGAGCAACAAGCCTATATATACAGTATTACAGTATTTTCATTACCATCGAGCTATAATCGATGGGCAGGCCCCTATTAGGCAACCTCTGATCAGATGGAAAGTTATATACCGAGCCTACTGTGGCCGAGCGCCTATGAGCGAGCCCAGCATGGTCGAGATACATAGCCTAGTATGGCCGAGCGCCTATGAGCGAGCCTACTATGGCACAGCAGTTATATATACCGAGCCTTATAAGGACGTACAATTATTTTACTTACTACATTGAAGGAGTTGAATCAGTATCAGCAGGTAAGTATATCTCCAGATCATCTTTGACTCCCAGTTACTTCCAGTTATTATATTATCAGTTCAGTTTCGATTTTCAGTTATGTTATTGCCTTACATACTCGGTACATTATTTCGTACAGACGTCCCTTTTCCGGGGACGCTGCATTTCATGCATGCAGGTTCAGATAGACAGATGAGTAGATCTCCTCAGTAGGTGTTTCCCGAGTTCAGCCTGATCGGTAAGCTCCACGCCTTTCGGAGTTGCCAGGTCTAGAGTGTTGGGTACATCTTATGTATATCTGTATATATGTTATGGGTAGGTCGGGGCCCTGTTCTGATCATAGTACATCTATCAGTAGAGGCTTGTAGACATATCCTGTTGGTTAGTGCAGTATGTTAGGTTTGTAGGCCTGGTATGTATAATTTGGTGGTTTGTCAGCTGTAGTAGCTATGACAGCCTTTTCAGCCTAGCTTTATATTGATGTTTAGTTAGCGCTAGTTTCCAATCAGTTTTATATTTTGCTTCGCAAATTGGCTTGCAAGGTGGCCCCATGGCCAAAGTATGACATTATGTGTTCAGAGTCCCTTAGTCGCAATTTGGTACGCCAGGTTAGGTGAGGCACAGGGTGCTTGTCTCGCTCCTAGGTTCGGGGCGTGACAAACTTGGTATCAGAGCAGTTCTATCCTAGGGAGTCTACAAGCCGTGTCTAGTAGAGTCTTATTTATAGATGTGTTGTGCACCACATTATATAAGCAGGGCACTACAGGGCATTTAGGAGTTGGTTACCCTTCTTTGAAATCTAAATCGTGCTATAGAACTGAGTTATAGGAAATTTGAATTAAACTTATGTGTTGGTGTTTGCATGCACAGATGACGGTGACTAGGAAGACTACGGCTAGCCAGAGGAGAGATACAGTAGTAGGTGAGGGGACCAGCAGGGTACCCCCAGTAGATGGGGCCCAGCCTGAGGCTCAAGGTGAGACCCCTACTCAGCCATTACCGGCTCCTCCACCAACTATGGAGATTCCTAGGGAAACCGCACATCCAGTTCCCCCTCCACTTCCATCAGATCGGGACTTAAGGAGTGCGGTGCATTTGTTGACACAGTTGGTAGCTACCCAGCAACAGGCTAGGGCATCAGCTAGTGCAGGAACTTCTGAGGGGTCTGGGAGTTCAAGGGTCCGAGAGTTTATTGCTTTGAGTCCCCCAGAGTTCACGGGGACAGATCAGAGGGAGGACCCACAGGATTTCATAGATCAGCTTCACAGGATCTTTCGTGTTATGCATGCCATGGAGAAAGAGGCAGTTGAGCTAGCAGCTTTTCGACTCCGAGATATAGCCATCCTTTGGTATGAGGGATGGGAGAGGTCCAGGGGACGTGATGCACCTCCAGCTATTTGGGAGAATTTTTCAGATGCCTTCCTTGACCAGTACTTACCACGGGAGATCCGACAGGCTCAAGTCGATCAGTTTCTAGCCCTCAAGCAGGGTAATATGAGTGTTCGAGAGTATAGTCTCCGTTTTGACTCATTGGCCAGATATGCACCATCCATAGTTGCTACTATGCGGGACAGGATTCACAGGTTTATAGCAGGGTTAGCCCAGAGTTAACCGAGGCATGTGCCACCGCTGCATTGCAGGATAGTATGGATATCTCCCGGATTCAGGCATTCGCCCAGAATATAGAAAGGGGTAGGCATCGGCAGCAGGGTACAGAGAGGGCTGAGCAAGGCCAACGTAAGAGGATGAGATTTCCCAGGTCTCAGGAGCAATATCAGGGTAGTTATAGGACCCAGTACTTCGGACGGCCACCTAGGCCTCTGCTACCTCAGTTACAGGGTTACAGGTATGACCGTTATACTAAGTCAGGACCAGGTGAGAGCTCACGGGCGTCGGGTTTGCAGCGACAGCGAGGATCTGCGCAGACATGGTGATTTCCTCCATGGTGTGACATCTGTGGTAGAGGACACTTGGGCCAATGCCGAGCAAGTTCTGATGCTTGTTATACATGTGGCGTCCAGGGCATATGATGCGAGATTGCCCAAATAGATATTCGGGGGGAATGGCACAACCAGCGAGTTCAGCAACAAGATCATCTATGTCAGTGCATCCTTCAGGGCGCGAGTCTCAGTCTTCGGCTGGTAGAGGTCGGGGTAGAGGTAGAGGTTCCAGTTCAATTGGTAATCAAAACCGTATCTATGCTTTAGCGGGTCGACAGGACCAGGAGTCTTCACCAGACGTTATGACAGGTATATTAACCATTTGCTCTCACGATGCTTATGCTTTGATAGACCCAGGATCTACTTTATCGTATATTACCCTATTTGTCGCGAGGAATTTTGGTATAGTGCCTGAAATACTAAGTGATCCTTTTGCGGTATCTACACCGGTCGGAGAATCGATTATTGCTAGACGGGTTTACCGAGGTTGTACGGTGACAATTTGTAGTCGTCAGACCTCAGCTGACCTAGTTGAGCTAGAGATGATGGATTTTGATGCTATCATGGGCATGGACTGGTTGGCAGCTTGCTATGCCACAGTTGATTGCCGAGCAAAGGCAGCCAGATTTCATTTTTCGGGTGAGCCAGTCCTTGAATGGGTAGGTAATACACCAACACCCAGGGGTAGGTTTATTTCCTATCTGAAGGCGAGGAAAATGATCGCAAAAGGGTGCATTTATCATATTGTGCGAGTTAGAGATGCACATGCTGAGATACCTACACTTCAGTCTATTCCCGTAGTCAAAGAGTATGCAGATGTGTTTCCAGATGAGCTTCCAGGTATTCCTCTAGAGCGAGAGATTGATTTTAGCATCGATTTGCTTCCAGGAACTCAACCAATCTCCGTCCCTCCGCCTCAGACTGGGCCCCATCTACTGGGGGTACCCTGTTGGTCCCCTCACCTACTACTGTATCTCTCCTCTGGCTAGCCGTAGTCTTCCTAGTCACCGTCATCTGTGCATGCAAACACCAACACATAAGTTTAATTCAAATTTCCTATAACTCAGTTCTATAGCACGATTTAGATTTCAAAGAAGTGTAACCAACTCCTAAATGCCCTGTAGTTCCTTGCTTATATAATGTGGTGCACAACACATCTATAAACAAGACCCTACTAGACACGGCTTGTAGACTCCCTAGGACAGAACTGCTCTGATACCAAGTTTGTCACGCCCCGAACCTAGGAGCGAGACAAGCACCCCGTGCCTCACCTAACCTGGCGTACCAAATTGTGACTAAGGGACTCTGAACACATAATGTCATACTTTGGCCATGGGGCCACCTTGCAAGACAATTTGCGAAGCAAAATATAAAACTGAATGGAAACTAGCACTAACTAAATATCAATATAAAGCTAGGCCGACAAGGCCGTCATAGCTACTACAGCTGACAAACCACCAATTTATACAAACCCAACATACTGCACTAACCAACAGGATATGCCTACAAGCCTCTACTGATAGATGTACTGTGATCGGAACAGGGCCCCGACCTACCCATAACATATATACAGATATACATAAGATGTACACAAAACTCTAGTCCTGGCAACTCCGAAAGACGTAGAGCTTACCGATCAGGCGGAACTCGGAAAACACCTACTGAGGAGGTCTACCCGTCTGTCTGTCTGAACCTGCACGCATGAAATGCAGCGCCCCCAAAAAAGGGACGTCAGTACGAAATAATGTACCGAGTATGTAAGGCAATAAAATAACTGAAATCTGAAACTGAACTGATAATATGATAACTGAAATTAACTGGGAGTCAAAGATGATCTGGAGATATACTTACCTGCTGATACTGACTCAACTCCTTCAATATAGTAAGTAAAATAATTGTACGGCCTTATAAGGCTCGGTATATATAACTGCTCTGCCATAGTAGGCTCGCTTATAGGCGCTCGGCCATACTAGGCTATGTATCTCGACCATGCTGGGCTCGCTCATAGGCGCTCGGCCACAGTAGGCTCGGTATATAACTTTCCATCTGATCAGAGGTTGCCCAATAGGGGCCTGCCCATCGATTATAGCTCGATGGTAATGAAAATACTATAATACTGTATATATAGGCTTGCTGCTCTCTTGACTGAAAGAAGACAATACTAAAATTGAATATAGAGTCTCGATAAGGAATAATTTTGTAACTTATGAGACTAGAATAGTGTGAATAAATTCATGAATATGAACTTCTCTTTTTGTCTCATTACTAACACATGTAGCTACGAGATCATGCCAAAATGAAGGAAGGCTTAGCCTTAACATACCTTATCACAATCTTTTCAATCACCAAGTTGAACTCACCTCTTCGCACCTTAATCTACAAGAATGATAATAATACTATCGTTAAGTTACGAAAGGTACAACTATCGCACAACGAACGACAAACCTATTTTGTATTAAAACGGGCAACATCTCCCCTATAATATGCCCTTCCTCCAACTTCAAGATAACACCAACAATACAAGGACAGAACAATAACAACATATATACATCATTTTCCAGCCCTATATACACCATCAAATACTACAAAACAGCCCAACACACCCCAATCTTTTCGTACACAAAACGACCACCGTAGTAGTGTCAAACGACCCGAAAATGTTATGACGAACGACCAGCCAACCACCCTACATTTATATGGTGTTTATAAACCCCCTTCCTCCTCCAAAACTCCACAAAATAGTAATAAAACACGCAGCCCAACAGCAACACAAAACAGTCCACAAAACAGTCCGCTACAAGTGAATAACTCGAACTCACGGCTTCCGATCACCATCCCGTGAGTTCTTACAAGTATAGAACGACTTACCATGAATTTACAGAAGAAAAAATGGATGAAAGAGAGAAGTAAACTCACCTTATTTGTTGGATAACTCAGCTCCTATCTTGGTTCTTCAAACTCTAAGTTTTACCTCCAATTGGAACTTGAAAGGGAGAGAAAATCAATTAGGGTTTGTGGGAAATTTTTGGGAGGATTCTTTGCAGAGCTTATGTCTGGTTATTATGCTCTATTTTAAGTCTAATATATGAAGAAAATAGGCCCTTAAAAGGCCTCTTTGGACGACCCGAAATGGCCCATTTTTGGGCTTTCATTTAAGCAAGTAGGTGACACACCTACTTGTCACCTAGCAGCTTGCGCAGTATCGCAAAAATGCACATATCTCTCTACTCCGATGTCGTATTGACAAATGGTTTAATGCGTTGGAAAATAGACTCATAGATCTTTAATTGGATGGGTGGAACACACCATAACTCTAAGTATATTGGGAGAAAATTGCAGTTACATTTGACCCAAAGTTTCAGTAAAACTTATGAATGTAACTTGTGATGACTTTCATCGACTTTTGTTCCACAACTCGCTTGACTTAAAAACATAACACACGGATGTAATACGACTAATATAAATCATAACATAATCTCTTTATCATGTTAATCACCCTAGTCTCACCCCAAAGGTACATGTTATAACATTCCCAACTTGTCGACTTTCGATGAAACATTGTTTTATTTAATTGCTTTAGCTTCTGAACTGTCCAACCCTCTTTGTACTTGTTGTTCATGATCTTCAATATTTGTAACCTCAGAGGTAACATGATTAACTTACTTTATATACTTTTAAATATTATCTCATTTTTTTGTCCTACATTAGTTTGCTTACGACGCATTTTTACATACGAAAATATAGGGTGTAACATCACTCCCCCTTGGGAACATTCGTCCTCGAATGTTTACTCTTGGAGACTTTGGAAACTTTTTCCAGAGTATCCTTCGTACACTAGGTTAAAACCAACCTGCACGTAGCCAGAAACATACTATGCATGCCACACATGGCCAATCTTTATAAATAGCAGCAATTTGCCTCACCGACCGTAAATCATAAATATTGAAAGTGAAAAATAAAAGCTTACCTGATGACCTGCTAGCCTACATAGAGCTATGTTGTAGCGTCCCATCTCGAACCATATCTTCATTTTGAAATAGGTGGGGGTATTTAGACTTCATTTCTTCCTCCGATTCCCACGTCATCTCTTCTACATTCTTGCTCCTCCATAAAACCTTTACGGAAGCTACCTCCTTATTTCGTAGATTGCGGATTTGTCGGTCTAGGATGGCAACTGGAATTTCCTCGTATGACAAGTCCTCTGTAATCTGTACATCATCCGTGGGCACCACTCGGGTAGGATCGCCAATGCACTTCCGTAGCATAGATACGTGAAAAACCGGATGGACAGACTCCAATTCTGAGGGCAACTCTAACTCATAAGCTAGTTGGCCCACTCTCCGAATGATCCTATAAGGCCCAATATACCGTGGGCTAAGCTTTCCTTTCTTGCCAAACCTCATCACGCCCTTCATAGGTGATACCTTTAAGAATACCCAGTCATTAATCCTGAACTCTAAGTCTCGTCGCCGCACGTCAAAATATGACTTCTGACGACTCTGAGCTGTCAACAGTCGCTCCCGGATAACCTTTACTTTCTCTACGGCCTGCTGAACCAGGTCTGGCCCATGTAACCCAGATTCTCCAACATCAAACCACCCTATAGGAGATCTGCACTTACGCCCATACAAAGCCTCGTACGGAGCCATCTGGATACTGGAGTGGTAACTGTTATTATATGCAAACTCGATAAGAGGTAGATGTTCATCCCAACTTCTTTTAAAATCCAACACACATACTCGTAACATATCCTCGAGCGTCTGAATTGTGCGCTCGGCTTGTCCATCAGTCTGTGGATGAAAAGCTGTGCTGAGATTCACCTGAGTCCCTAGACCTCTCTGAAATGACCTCCAAAAATGTGCTGTAAACTGAGCCCCACGGTCAGATATAATAGAAACTGGTACTCCGTGTAGCCGCACTATCTCCTTAATATATAACTTTGCATAATCTTCTGCTGTATATGTAGATCTGACCGGTAGGAAGTGAGCTGATTTCGTGAGCCTATCGACTATCACCCATATGGAATCGAACTTACGATTAGAACGAGGTAAACCCATGATAAAGTCCATGTTTATCGCCTCCCATTTCCATGTCGGGATCTCTATAGTCTGCATTAGCCCTCCGGGCTTCTGGTGTTCTACCTTCACTTGCTGGCAACTAGTACATTGGGCGACAAACTCAGCAATGTTCTTCTTCATATCATTCCACCAGTACATATCCTTAATGTCATGATACATCTTCGTCGATCCAGGGTGGATGGAATACCATGAATAATGTGCCTCTGACATAATCCTGTCTCGTAGCCCTGCTACATCTGGAACACACAAACGACCCTTGTATCTGAGAACCCCATCTCCCTTGAGCTCTAACAATGGCTTCTTCTGCTGCGGAACTCGCTCTCTCAACTCGACCAACTCTGGGTCCTCGTACTGCCTTTCCTTGACTTCAGCTATGAGGGATGATTTTGCAGTGTTTTGGATTACAACTCCACCATCCTCAGAATCTACTAACCGAACCCCCAACGAAGCCAATTGATGAATATCTCTAGCTAATTGTCTTTTCTCGGGCTCTACATGTGCTAAGCTACCCATAGATTGGCGACTTAAGGCATCTGCTACAACATTAGCTTTCCCTGGATGGTAGAGAATGTTAACATCGTAATCTTTCAATAACTCAAGCCATCGCCTCTGTCGCAAATTCAACTCTTTCTGCTTGAAAATATATTGTAGGCTTTTATGATCAGTAAATATATCAACATGAACACCATATAAATAATGCCGCCATATCTTAAGTGCATGGACAACCGCAGCTAACTCGAGGTCGTGGGTCGGATAATTCCTCTCGTGCTTCCTCAACTGCCTTGAAGCATATGCAATTACCTTCCCATGTTGCATCAGGACACATCCTAACCCGACACCTGATGCATCACAATACACGGCATAACCCTCTAGACCCTCTGGAAGTGTTAGAACTGGAGCTGAGGTCAACTTGTTCTTAAGCTCTTGGAAACTCCGCTCACAAGCCTCTGTCCATTGAAACTTAGTTTCTTTCTGTGTCAACTTCGTCAATGGTGCCGAAAGGGAAGAAAAACCCTCTACGAACCTCCGATAGTATCCTGCTAAGCCTAGAAAGCTACGAACCTCTGTCGGAGTGGTAGGTCTAGGCCAAGATTTCACGGCCTCAATCTTCTGAGTGTCCACCTTTATCCCTTCATCTGATACAATATGCCCCAAGAATGCTACAGACTTCAACCAGAACTCACATTTAGAAAACTTAGCATACAACTTACGATCACGGAGGGTTTGGAGTACCGCTCGCAGGTGGTCCGCATGCTCATCCTCTGAACGGGAATAAACCAGAATATCATCAATAAATACTATCACGAACAGATCTAAAAATGGCCGGAATAGGCTATTCATCAAGTCCATAAATACAGCGGGTGCATTAGTCAACCCGAAGGACATGACAAGGAACTCGAAGTGGCCATATCGGGTCCTGAAGGCTGTCTTCGGAATATCTTTTTCCCGAACTCTGACCTGGTGGTACCCCGACCTCAAATCAATCTTGGAAAAGCATCTAGCTCCCTGCAACTGATCAAACAAGTCATCGATCCTTGGAAGTGGATACTTATTCTTAATAGTTACCTTGTTCAACTGCCTATAATCGATACACATCCTCAGCGAGCCATCTTTCTTCCGCACAAATAGTACCGGTGCACCCCAAGGTGAGGTACTGGGCCTAATGTAACCTTTCTCCAGCAAATCTTTTAACTGCTCCTTCAACTCCTTCAATTCGGCAGGTGCCATTCTATACGGAGGGACGGATATTGGTTGAGTTCCTGGAAGCAAATCGATGCTAAAATCAATCTCTCGCTCTGGAGGAATACCTGGAAGCTCATCTGGAAACACATCTGCATACTCTTTGACTATGGGAATAGACTGAAGTGTAGGTATCTCAGCATCTGCATCTCTAACTCGCACAATATGATAAATGCACCCTTTTGCGATCATTTTCCTCGCCTTCAGATAGGAAATAAACCTACCTCTGGGTGTTGGTGTATTACCTACCCATTCAAGGACTGGCTCACCCGGAAAATGAAATTTGGCTACCTTTGCTCGGCAATCAACTATGGCATAGCAAGCTGCCAACCAGTCCATGCCCATGATAGCATCAAAGTCCATCATCTCTAGCTCAACTAGGTCAGCTGAGGTCTGACGACTACAAATTGTCACCGTACAACCTCGGTAAACCCGTCTAGCAATAATCGATTCTCCGACCGGTGTAGATACCGCAAAAGGATCACTTAGTATTTCAGGCACTATACCAAACTTCCTCGCGACAAATGGGGTAATATACGATAAAGTAGATCCTGGGTCTATCAAAGCATAAGCATCGTGAGAGAAAATGGTTAATATACCTGTCACAACGTCTGGTGAAGACTCCTGGTCCTGTCGACCCGCTAAAGCATAGATACGGTTCTGATTACCACTTGAACTGGAACCTCTACCTCTGCCTCGACCTCTACCAGCCGAAGACTGAGACTCACGCCTTGAAGGATGCACGGACATAGACGATCCTGTTGCTGAACTCGCTGGTTGTGCCATTCCCCCAGAATCTCTATTTGGGCAATCTCGCATCATATGCCCCGGACGCCCACATGTATAACAAGCATCAGAACCTGCTCGGCATTGACCCAAGTGTCCTCTACCACAGATGTCACACCGCGGAGGAAATGACCATGTCTGCGCAGAACCTCGTTGTCGCTGCAAACCCGACGCCCGTGAGCTCTCACCTGGTCCTGACTGAGTATAGCGGTCATACCCGTAACCCTGTAACTGAGGTGGCGGAGGCCTAGGTGGCCGTCCGAAGTACTGGGTCCTATAACTACCCTGAGATTGCTCCTGAGACCTGGGAAATCTCATCCTCTTACGTTGCCCTTGCTCAGCCCTCTCTGTACCCTGCTGCCGACGCCTACCCCTTTCTATATTCTGGGCAAATGCCTGAATCCCGGAGATATCCATACTATCCTGCAATGCAGCGGTGGCACATGCCTCGGTTATCTCTGGGGCTAACCCTGCTATAAACCTGTGAATCCTGTCCCGCATAGTAGAAACTATGGATGGTGCATATCTGGCCAATGAGTCAAAACGGAGACTATACTCTCGAACACTCATATTACCCTGCTTGAGGGCTAGAAACTGATCGACTCGAGCCTGTCGGATCTCCCGCGGTAAGTACTGGTCAAGGAAAGCATCTGAAAAATTCTCCCAAATAGCTGGAGGTGTATCACGTCCCCTGGACCTCTCCCATCCCTCATACCAAAGGATGGCTATATCTCGGAGTCGAAAAGCTGCTAGCTCAACTGCCTCTTTCTCCGTGGCATGCATAACACGAAAGATCCTGTGAAGCTGATCTATGAAATCCTGCGGGTCCTCCCTCTGATCTGTCCCCGTGAACTCTGGGGGACTCAAAGCAATAAACTCTCGGACCCTTGAACTCCCAGACCCCTCAGAAGTTCCTGCACTAGCTGATGCCCTAGCATGTTGCTGGGTAGCTACCAACTGTGTCAACAAATGCACCGCACTCCTTAAGTCCTGATCTGATGGAAGTGGAGGGGGAACTGGATGTGCGGTTTCCCTAGGAATCTCCGTAGTTGGTGGAGGAGCCGGTAATGGCTGAGTAGGGGTCTCCCCTTGAGCCTCAGACTGGGCCCCATCTACTGGGGGTACCCTGTTGGTCCCCTCACCTACTACTGTATCTCTCCTCTGGCTAGCCGTAGTCTTCCTAGTCACCGTCATCTGTGCATGCAAACACCAACACATAAGTTTAATTCAAATTTCCTATAACTCAGTTCTATAGCACGATTTAGATTTCAAAGAAGTGTAACCAACTCCTAAATGCCCTGTAGTTCCTTGCTTATATAATGTGGTGCACAACACATCTATAAACAAGACCCTACTAGACACGGCTTGTAGACTCCCTAGGACAGAACTGCTCTGATACCAAGTTTGTCACGCCCCGAACCTAGGAGCGAGACAAGCACCCCGTGCCTCACCTAACCTGGCGTACCAAATTGCGACTAAGGGACTCTGAACACATAATGTCATACTTTGGCCATGGGGCCACCTTGCAAGACAATTTGCGAAGAAAAATATAAAACTGAATGGAAACTAGCACTAACTAAATATCAATATAAAGCTAGGCCGACAAGGCCGTCATAGCTACTACAGCTGACAAACCACCAATTTATACAAACCCAACATACTGCACTAACCAACAGGATATGCCTACAAGCCTCTACTGATAGATGTACTGTGATCGGAACAGGGCCCCGACCTACCCATAACATATATACAGATATACATAAGATGTACACAAAACTCTAGTCCTGGCAACTCCGAAAGACGTGGAGCTTACCGATCAGGCGGAACTCGGAAAACACCTACTGAGGAGGTCTACCCGTCTGTCTGTCTGAACCTGCACGCATGAAATGCAGCGCCCCCAAAAAAGGGACGTCAGTACGAAATAATGTACCGAGTATGTAAGGCAATAAAATAACTGAAATCTGAAACTGAACTGATAATATGATAACTGAAATTAACTGGGAGTCAAAGATGATCTGGAGATATACTTACCTGCTGATACTGACTCAACTCCTTCAATATAGTAAGTAAAATAATTGTACGGCCTTATAAGGCTCGGTATATATAACTGCTCTGCCATAGTAGGCTCGCTTATAGGCGCTCGGCCATACTAGGCTATGTATCTCGACCATGCTGGGCTCGCTCATAGGCGCTCGGCCACAGTAGGCTCGGTATATAACTTTCCATCTGATCAGAGGTTGCCCAATAGGGGCCTGCCCATCGATTATAGCTCGATGGTAATGAAAATACTGTAATACTGTATATATAGGCTTGCTGCTCTCTTGACTGAAAGAAGACAATACTAAAATTGAATATAGAGTCTCGATAAGGAATAATATTGTAACTTATGAGACTAGAATAGTGTGAATAAATTCATGAATATGAACTTCTCTTTTTGTCTCATTACTAACACATGTAGCTACGAGATCATGCCAAAATGAAGGAAGGCTTAGCCTTAACATACCTTATCACAATCTTTTCAATCACCAAGTTGAACTCACCTCTTCGCACCTTAATCTACAAGAATGATAATAATACTATCGTTAAGTTACGAAAGGTACAACTATCGCACAACGAACGACAAACCTATTTTGTATTAAAACGGGCAGCATCTCCCCTATAATATGCCCTTCCTCCAACTTCAAGATAACACCAACAATACAAGGACAGAACAATAACAACATATATACATCATTTTCCAGCCCTATATACACCATCAAATACTACAAAACAGCCCAACACACCCCAATCTCTTCGTACACAAAACGACCACCGTAGTAGTGTCAAACGACCCGAAAATGTTATGACGAACGACCAGCCAACCACCCTACATTTATATGGTGTTTATAAACCCCCTTCCTCCTCCAAAACTCCACAAAATAGTAATAAAACACGCAGCCCAACAGCAACACAAAACAGTCCACAAAACAGTCCGCTACAAGTGAATAACTCGAACTCACGGCTTCCGATCACCATCCCGTGAGTTCTTACAAGTATAGAACGACTTACCATGAATTTACAGAAGAAAAAATGGATGAAAGAGAGCAGTAAAATCACCTTATTTGTTGGATAACTCAGCTCCTATCTTGGTTCTTCAAACTCTAAGTTTTACCTCCAATTGGAACTTGAAAGGGAGAGAAAATCAATTAGGGTTTGTGGGAAATTTTTGGGAGGATTCTTTGCAGAGCTTATGTCTGGTTATTATGCTCTATTTTAAGTCTAATATATGAAGAAAATAGGCCCTTAAAAGGCCTCTTTGGACGACCCGAAATGGCCCATTTTTGGGCTTTCATTTAAGCAAGTAGGTGACACACCTACTTGTCACCTAGCAGCTTGCGCAGTATCGCAAAAATGCACATATCTCTCTACTCCGATGTCGTATTGACAAATGGTTTAATGCGTTGGAAAATAGACTCATAGATCTTTAATTTGATGGGTGGAACACACCATAACTCTAAGTATATTGGGAGAAAATTGCAGTTACATTTGACCCAAAGTTTCAGTAAAACTTATGAATGTAACTTGTGATGACTTTCATCGACTTTTGTTCCACAACTCGCTTGACTTAAAAACATAACACACGGATGTAATACGACTAATATAAATCATAACGTAATCTCTTTATCATGTTAATCACCCTAGTCTCACCCCAAAGGTACATGTTATAACATTCCCAACTTGTCGACTTTCGACGAAACATTGTTTTATTTAATTGCTTTAGCTTCTGAACTGTCCAACCCTCTTTGTACTTGTTGTTCATGATCTTCAATATTTGTAACCTCAGAGGTAACATGATTAACTTACTTTATATACTTTTAAATATTATCTCATTTTTTTGTCCTACATTAGTTTGCTTACGACGCATTTTTACATACGAAAATATAGGGTGTAACACTTCGGGTTGACTAATGCACCCGCTGTCTTTATGGACTTGATGAATAGCCTATTCCGGCCATTTTTAGATCTGTTCGTGATAGTATTTATTGATGATATTCTGGTTTAATCCCATTCAGAGGATGAGCATGCGGACCACCTGCGAGCGGTACTCCAAACCCTCCGTGATCGTAAGTTGTATGCTAAGTTTTCTAAATGTGAGTTCTGGTTGAAGTCTGTAGCATTCTTGGGGCATATTGTATCAGATGAAGGGATAAAGGTGGACACTCAGAAGATTGAGGCCGTGAAATATTGGCCTAGACCTACCACTCCGACAGAGGTTCGTAGCTTTCTAGGCTTAGCAGGATACTATCGGAGGTTCGTAGAGGGTTTTTCTTCCCTTTCGGCACCATTGACGAAGTTGACACAGAAAGAAACTAAGTTTCAATGGACAGAGGCTTGTGAGCGGAGTTTCCAAGAGCTTAAGAACAGGTTGACCTCAGCTCCAGTTCTAACACTTCCAGAGGGTCTAGAGGGTTATGCCGTGTATTGTGATGCATCAGGTGTCGGGTTAGGATGTGTCCTGATGCAACATGGGAAGGTAATTGCGTATGCTTCAAGGCAGTTGAGGAAGCACGAGAGGAATTATCCGACCCACGACCTCGAGTTAGCTGCGGTTGTCCATGCACTTAAGATATGGCGGCATTATTTATATGGTGTTCATGTTGATGTATTTACTGATCATAAAAGCCTACAATATATCTTCAAGCAGAAAGAGTTGAATTTGCGACAGAGGCGATGGCTTGAGTTATTGAAAGATTACGATGTTAACATTCTCTACCATCCAGGGAAAGCTAATGTTGTAGCAGATGCATTAAGTCGTCGATCTATGGGTAGCTTAGCACATGTAGATCCCGAGAAAAGACAATTAGCTAGAGAGATTCATCAATTGTCTTCGTTGGGGGTTCGGTTAGTAGATTCTGAGGATGGTGGAGTTGTACTCCAAAACACTACAAAATCATCCCTCATAGCGGAAGTCAAGGAAAGGCAGTACGAGGACCCAGAGTTGGTCGAGCTGAGAGAGCGAGTTCCGCAGCAGAAGAAACCACTGTTAGAGCTAAAGGGAGATAGGGCTCTCAGATATAGGGGTTGTTTGTGTGTTCCAGATGTAGCAGGGCTACGAGACAGGATTATGTCAGAGGCACATTATTCATGGTATTCCATCCATCCTGGGTCGACGAAGATGTATCATGACATTAAGGATGTGTACTGGTGGAATGATATGAAGAAGAACATTACTGAGTTTGTCGCCCAATGTACTAGTTGCCAGCAAGTGAAGATAGAGCACCAGAAGCCTGGAGGGCTAATGCAGACTATAGAGATCCCGACATGGAAATGGGAGGCGATAAACATGGACTTTATCACGGGTTTACCTCGTTCTAATCATAAGTTCGATTCCATATGGGTGATAGTCGATAGGCTCACGAAATCAGCTCACTTCCTACCGGTCAGATCTACATATACAGCAGAAGATTATGCAAAGTTATATATTAAGGAGATAGTGCGGCTACACGGAGTACCAGTTTCTATTATATCTGACCGTGGGGCTCAGTTTACAGCACATTTTTGGAGGTCATTTCAGAGAGGTGTAGGGACTCAGGTGAATCTCAGCACAGCTTTTCATCCATAGACTGATGGACAAGCCGAGCACTCAATTCAGACGC
This sequence comes from Nicotiana tomentosiformis, assembly GCF_000390325.3. Classification (NCBI taxonomy): domain Eukaryota; kingdom Viridiplantae; phylum Streptophyta; class Magnoliopsida; order Solanales; family Solanaceae; genus Nicotiana; species Nicotiana tomentosiformis. The sequence continues at coordinate 176,508 of NW_027174586.1, forward strand.
TCGAGGATATGTTACGAGTATGTGTGTTGGATTTTAAAAGAAGTTGGGATGAACATCTACCTCTTATCGAGTTTGCATATAATAACAGTTACCACTCCAGTATTCAGATGGCTCCGTACGAGGCTTTGTATGGGCGTAAGTGCAGATCTCCAATAGGGTGGTTTGATGTTGGGGAATCTGGGTTATATGGGCCAGACCTGGTTCAACAGGCCATAGAGAAAGTAAAGCTTATCCGGGAGCGACTGTTGACAACTCAGAGTCGTCAGAAGTCATATTCTGACATACGGCGATGAGACTTAGAGTTCAGGATTAATGACTGGGTATTCTTAAAGGTATCACCTATGAAGGGCGTGATGAGGTTTGGCAAGAAAGGCAAGCTTAGCCCACAGTATATTGGGCCTTATAGGATTATTCGGAGAGCGGGCCAAGTAGCTTATGAGTTAGAGTTGCCCTCAGAATTGGAGTCTGTCCATCCAGTTTTTCACGTATCTATGCTACGGAAGTGCATTGGCAATCCTACCCGAGTGGTGCCCACGGATGATGTACAGATTACAAAGGACTTGTCATACGAGGAAATTCCAGTTGCCATCCTAGACCGACAAATCTGCAATCTACGAAATAAGGAGGTAGCTTCCGTAAAGGTTTTATGGAGGAGCAAGAATGTAGAAGAGATGACGTGGGAATCGGAGGAAGAAATAAAGTCTAAATACCCCCACCTATTTCAAACTGAAGATATGGTTCGAGACGGGACGCTACAACATAGCTCTATGTAGGCTAGCAGGTCATCAGGTAAGCTTTTATTTTTCACTTTCAATATTTATGATTTACGGTCGGTGAGGCAAATTGATGCTATTTATAAAGATTGGCCATATGTGGCATACATAGTATGTTTCTGGCTACGTGCAGGTTGGTTTTAACCTAGTGTACGAAGGATACTTTGGCAAAATTTTCCAAAGTCTCTAAGAGTAAACATTCGAGGACGAATGTTCCCAAGGGGGAGTGATGTTACACCCTATATTTTCGTACGTAAAAATGCGTCGTAAGCAAACTAATGTAGGACCAAAAATGAGATAATATTTAAAAGTATATAAAGTAAGTTAATCATGTTACCTCTGAGGTTACAAATATTGAAGATCATGAACAACAAGTACAAAGAGGGTTGGACAGTTCAGAAGCTAAAGCAATTAAATAAAACAATGTTTCGTCGAAAGTCGACAAGTTGGGAATGTTATAACATGTACCTTTGGGGTGAGACTAGGGTGATTAACATGATAAGGAGATTATGTTATGATTTATATTAGTCGTATGACATCCGTGTGTTATGTTTTAATGTCAAGCGAGTTGTGGAACAAAAGTCGATGAAAGTCATCACAAGTTACACTCAGAAGTTTTACTGAAATTTTGGGTCAAATGTAACTGCGATTTTCTCCCAATATACTTAGAGTTATGGGGTATTCCACCCATCAAATTACATATCTATGAGTCTATTTTCCAACGCATTAAACCGTTTGTCAATACGACATTGGAGTAGAAAGATATGGGCATTTGTGCGATACTGCGCAAGCTGCTAGGTGACAAGTAGGTGTGTCACCTACTTGCTTAAATGAAAGCCCAAAAATGGGCCATTTCGGGTCGTCCAAAGAGGCCTTTTAAGGGCCTATTTTCTTCATATATTAGACTTAAAATAGAGCATAATAACCAGACATAAGCTTTGCAAAGAATCCTCCCAAAAATTTCCCACAAACCCTAATTGATTTTCTCTCCCTTTCAAGTTCCAATTGGAGGTAAAACCTAGAGTTTGAAGAACCAAGCTAAGAGCTGAGTTATCCAACAAATAAGGTGAGTTTACTTCTCTCTTTCATCCAATTTTTCTTCTGTAAATTCATGGTAAGTCGTTCTATACTTGTAAGAACTCACGGGACGGTGATCGGAAGCCGTGAGTTCGAGTTATTCACTTGTAGCGGACTGTTTTGTTGTGGACTGTTTTGTGTTGCTGTTGGGCTGCGTGTTTTACTACTATTTTGTGGAGTTTTGGAGGAGGAATGGGGTTTATAAACACCATATAAATGTAGGGTGGTTGGCTGGTCGTTCGTCATAACATTTTCGGGTCGTTTGACACTACTACGGTGGTCGTTTTGTGTACGAAGAGATTGGGGTGTGTTGGGCTGTTTTGTAGTATTTGATGGTGTATATAGGGCTGGAAAATGATGTATATATGTTGTTATTGTTCTGTTCTTGTATTTTTGGTGTTATCTTGAATTTGGAGGAAGTAAGGATTATAGGGGAGATGCTGCCCGTTTTAATACAAAATAAGTTTGTCGTTCGTTGTGCGATAGTTGTACCTTTCGTAACTTAACGATAGTATTATTATCGTTCTTGTAGATTAAGGTGCAAAGAGGTGAGTTCAACTTGGTGATTGGAAAGATTGTGATAAGGTATGTTAAGGCTAAGCCTTCCTTCATTTTGGCATGATCTCGTAGCTACATGTGTTAGTAATGAGACAAAAAGAGAAGTTTATATTCATGAATTTATTCACACTATTCTAGTCTCATAAGTTACAATATTATTCCTTATCGAGATTCTATATTCAATTTAGTATTGTCTTCTTCCAGTCAAGAGAGCAACAAGCCTATATATACAGTATTACAGTATTTTCATTACCATCGAGCTATAATCGATGGGCAGGCCCCTATTGGGCAACCTCTGATCAGATGGAAAGTTATATACCGAGCCTACTGTGGCCGAGCGCCTATGAGCGAGCCCAGCATGGTCGAGATACATAGCCTAGTATGGCCGAGCGCCTATGAGCGAGCCTACTATGGCACAGCAGTTATATATACCGAGCCTTATAAGGACGTACAATTATTTTACTTACTACATTGAAGGAGTTGAGTCAGTATCAGCAGGTAAGTATATCTCCAGATCATCTTTGACTCCCAGTTACTTCCAGTTATTATATTATCAGTTCAGTTTCGATTTTCAGTTATGTTATTGCCTTACATACTCGGTACATTATTTCGTACTGATGTCCCTTTTCTGGGGACGCTGCATTTCATGCATGCAGGTTCAGATAGACAGACGAGTAGATCTCCTCAGTAGGTGTTTCTCGAGTTCAGCCTGATCGGTAAGCTCCACGCCTTTCCGAGTTGCCAGGTCTAGAGTGTTGGGTACATCTTATGTATATCTGTATATATGTTATGGGTAGGTCGGGGCCCTGTTCCGATCATAGTACATCTATCAGTAGAGGCTTGTAGACATATCCTGTTGGTTAGTGCAGTATGTTAGGTTTGTAGGCCTGGTATGTATAATTTGGTGGTTTGTCATCTTTAGTAGCTATGACGGCCTTTTCAGCCTAGCTTTATATTGATATTTAGTTAGCGCTAGTTTCCATTCAGTTTTATATTTTGCTTCGCAAATTGTCTTGCAAGGTGGCCCCATGGCCAAAGTATGACATTATGTGTTCAGAGTCCCTTAGTCGCAATTTGGTACGCCAGGTTAGGTGAGGCACCAGGTGCTTGTCTCGCTCCTAGGTTCGGGGCGTGACAAACTTGGTATCAGAGCAGTTCTATCCTAGGGAGTCTACAAGCCGTGTCTAGTAGAGTCTTGTTTATAGATGTGTTGTGCACCACATTATATAAGCAGGGCACTACAGGGCATTTAGGAGTTGGTTACCCTTCTTTGAAATCTAAATCGTGCTATAGAACTGAGTTATAGGAAATTTGAATTAAACTTATGTGTTGGTGTTTGCATGCACAGATGACGGTGACTAGGAAGACTACGGCTAGCCAGAGGAGAGATACAGTAGTAGGTGAGGGGACCAGCAGGGTACCCCCAGTAGATGGGGCCCAGTCTGAGGCTCAAGTTGAGACCCCTACTCAGCCATTACCGGCTCCTCCACCAATCTACGGAGATTCCTAGGGAAACCGCACATCCAGTTCCCCCTCAACTTCCATCAGATCGGGACTTAAGGAGTGCGGTGCATTTGTTGACACAGTTGGTAGCTACCCAGCAACAGGCTAGGGCATCAGCTAGTGCAGGAACTTCTGAGGGGTCTGGGAGTTCAAGAGTCCGAGAGTTTATTGCTTTGAGTCCCCCAGAGTTCACGGGGATAGATCAGAGGGAGGACCCACAGGATTTCATAGATCAGCTTCACAGGATCTTTCGTGTTATGCATGCCACGAAAAAAGAGGCAGTTGAGCTAGCAGCTTTTCGACTTCGAGATATAGCCATCCTTTGGTATGAGGGATGGGAGAGGTCCAGGGGACGTGATGCACCTCCAGCTATTTGGAAGAATTTTTCAGATGCCTTCCTTGACCAGTACTTACCACGGGAGATCCGACAGGCTCGAGTCGATCAGTTTCTAGCCCTCAAGCAGGGTAATATGAGTGTTCGAGAGTATAGTCTCTGTTTTGACTCATTGGCCAGATATGCACCATCCATAGTTGCTACTATGCGGGACAGGATTCACAGGTTTATAGCAGGGTTAGCCCCAGAGTTAACCGAGGCATGTGCCACCGCTGCATTGCAGGATAGTATGGATATCTCCCGGATTCAGGCATTCGCCCAGAATATAGAAAGGGGTAGGCATCGGCAGCAGGGTACAGAGAGGGCTGAGCAAGGGCAACGTAAGAGGATGAGATTTCCCAGGTCTCAGGAGCAATATCGGGGTAGTTATAGGACCCAGTACTTCGGACGGCCACCTAGGCCTCTGCTACCTCAGTTACAGGGTTACAGGTATGACCGTTATACTAAGTCAGGACCAGGTGAGAGCTCACGGGCGTCGGGTTTGCAGTGACAGTGAGGATCTGCACAGACATGGTCATTTCCTCCACGGTGTGACATCTGTGGTAGAGGACACTTAGGCCAATGCCGAGCAAGTTCTGATTCTTGTTATACATGTGGGCGTCCAGGGCATATGATGCGAGATTGCCCAAATAGATATTCGGGGGAATGGCACAACCAGCGAGTTCAGCAACAGGATCATCTATGTCAGTGCATCCTTCAGGGCGCGAGTCTCAGTCTTCGGCTGGTAGAGGTCGGGGCAGAGGTACAGGTTCCAGTTCAAGTGGTAGTCAAAACCGTATCTATGCTTTAGCGGGTCGACAGGACCAGGAGTCTTCACTAGATGTTGTGACAGGTATATTAACCATTTGCTCTCACGATGCTTATGCTTTGATAGACCTAGGATCTACTTCGGCAAACTCAGTCGCTAATTGAGCAGCAGAGGTAGCATCCTTAAATTTCATGTTCCAATTCTGCCTACCAACAGAAAAATTATCATTACCATCTCTAGGAAATGATTGCCCATGTTCCAACTTTTCATCCTTGAAAACTAAGTGGCATGAACCACCATCATCAACACAGTATTGCCTTGAAAGTTCTACAATAACTCTGGCAGCTAGGCATGGTTCTTCTGCAAACTCAGTCGTTGATTGAGCAGCAGAGGTAGCATCCTTAAATTTCATGTTCTAATTCTACCTGCCATCAGAAAAATTACCATTACCATCTCCAGGAAATGATTGCCCATTTTCCAACCATTCATCCTTGAAACCTAAGTGGCATGAACCACCATCATCAACATAGTATTGCCTTGAAAGTTCTTTAACAGATCTGGCAGCTAGGCTTGCATGTTCTGCAAACTCAATCACTACTTTAGCAGCAGAGGTAGCATCCTTAAATTTCATGTTCCAATTCTGCCTGCCAATAGAAAAATTACTATCTCTAGGAAATGATTGCCCATGTTCCAACCTTTCATCCTTGAAACCTAAGTGGCATGAACCACCATCATCAACACAATATTGCCTTGAAAGTTCTAAAACAACTCTGGCAGCTAGGCTTGCATGTTCTGCAAACTCAGTCGCTACTTGAGCAGCAGAGGTAGCATCCTTAAATTTCATGTTCCAATTCTTCCTGACAATAGAAAAATTTCCATTACCATCTCCAGGAAATGATTGCCCATGTTCCTAATTTTCATCCTTGAAAACAAAGTGGCATGAACCACCATCATCAACATAGTATTGCCTTGAAAGTTCTTCAACAGCTCTGGCAGCTAGGCTTGCATGTTCTGCAAACTCAGTCGCTCATTGAGCACCAGAGGTAGCATCCTTAAATTTCATGTTTTAACTCTGCCTGGCAATAGAAAAATTACCATTAGCATCTCAAGGAAATGATTGCCCACGTTCCAACTTTTCATCCTTGAAAACTAAGTGGCATGAACCACCATCATCAACACAGTATTGCTTTGAAAGTTCTACAACAGCTCTGGCAGCTAGGCTTGCATGTTCTGCTAACTCAGTCGCTACTTGAGCAGCAGAGGTAGCATCCTTAAATTTCATGTTCCAATTCAGCCTGCCAACAGAAAAATTATCATTACCATCTCAAGGAAATGATTGCCCATGTTCCTAATTTTCATCCTTGAAAACAAAGTGGCATGAACCACCATCATCAACATAGTATTGCCTTGAAAGTTCTTCAACAGCTCTGGCAGCTAGGCTTGCATGTTCTGCAAACTCAGTCGCTCATTGAGCACCAGAGGTAGCATCCTTAAATTTCATGTTTTAACTCTGCCTGGCAATAGAAAAATTACCATTAGCATCTCAAGGAAATGATTGCCCACGTTCCAACTTTTCATCCTTGAAAACTAAGTGGCATGAACCACCATCATCAACACATTATTGCTTTGAAAGTTCTACAACAGCTCTGGCAGCTAGGCTTGCATGTTCTGCTAACTCAGTCGCTACTTGAGCAGCAGAGGTAGCATCCTTAAATTTCATGTTCCAATTCAGCCTGCCAACAGAAAAATTATCATTACCATCTCAAGGAAATGATTGCCCATGTTCCTAATTTTCATCCTTGAAAACAAAGTGGCATGAACCACCATCATCAACATAGTATTGCCTTGAAAGTTCTTCAACAGCTCTGGCAGCTAGGCTTGCATGTTCTGCAAACTCAGTCGCTCATTGAGCACCAGAGGTAGCATCCTTAAATTTCATGTTTTAACTCTGCCTGGAAATAGAAAAATTACCATTACCATCTCAAGGAAATGATTGCCCACGTTCCAACTTTTCATCTTTGAAAACTAAGTGGCATGAACCACCATCATCGACACAGTATTGCCTTGAAAGTTCTACAACAGCTCTGGCATCTAGGCTTGCATGTTCTGCAAACTCAGTCACTACTTGAGCAGCAGAGGTAGCATCCTTAAATTTCATGTTCCAATTCAGCCTGCCAACAGAAAAATTATCATTACCATCTCAAGGAAATGATTGCCCATGTTCCTAATTTTCATCCTTGAAAACAAAGTGGCATGAACCACCATCATCAACATAGTATTGCCTTGAAAGTTCTTCAACAGCTCTGGTATCTAGGCTTGCATGTTCTGCAAACTCAGTCGCTGATTGAGCACTAGAGGTAGCATCCTTAAATTTCATGTTTTAACTCTGCCTGGCAATAGAAAAATTACCATTACCATCTCAAGGAAATGATTGCCCACGTTCCAACTCTTCATCCTTGAAAACTAAGTGGCATGAACCACCATCATCAGCACAGTATTGCATTGAAAGTTCTACAACAGCTCAGGCATCTAGGCTTGCATGTTCTGCAAACTCAGTCGCTACTTGAGCAGCAGAGGTAGCATCCTTAAATTTCATGTTCCAATTCTACCTGCCAACAGAAAAATTATCATTACCATCTCAAGAAAATGATTGCCCATGTTCCAACTTTTCATCCTTGAAAACTAAGTGGCATGAACCACCATCATCAACACAGTATTGCTTTGAAAGTTCTACAACAGCTCTGGCAGCTAGGCTTGCATGTTCTGCTAACTCAGTCGCTACTTGAGCAGCAGAGGTAGCATCCTTAAATTTCATGTTCCAATTCAGCCTGCCAACAGAAAAATTATCATTACCATCTCAAGGAAATGATTGCCCATGTTCCTAATTTTCATCCTTGAAAACAAAGTGGCATGAACCACCATCATCAACATAGTATTGCCTTGAAAGTTCTTCAACAGCTCTGGCAGCTAGGCTTGCATGTTCTGCAAACTCAGTCGCTCACTGAGCACCAGAGGTAGCATCCTTAAATTTCATGTTTTAACTCTGCCTGGCAATAGAAAAATTACCATTACCATCTCAAGGAAATGATTGCCCACGTTCCAACTTTTCATCTTTGAAAACTAAGTGGCATGAACCACCATCATCAACACAAAATTGCCTTGAAAGTTCTCCAACAGCTCTGGCCGCTAGGATTGCATGTTCTCCAAACTCAGCCGCTGCTTGAGCAGCAGAGGTAGCATCCTTAAATTTCATGTTCCAATTCAGCCTGCCAACAGAAAAATTATCATTACCATCTCAAGGAAATGATTGCCCATGTTCCTAATTTTCATCCTTGAAAACAAAGTGGCATGAACCACCATCATCAACATAGTATTGCCTTGAAAGTTCTTCAACAGCTCTGGCAGCTAGGCTTGCATGTTCTGCAAACTCAGTCGCTGATTGAGCACCAGAGGTAGCATCCTTAAATTTCATGTTTTAACTCTGCCTGGCAATAGAAAAATTACCATTACCATCTCAAGGAAATGATTGCCCACGTTCCAACTCTTCATCCTTGAAAACTAAGTGGCATGAACCACCATCATCAACACAGTATTGCATTGAAAGTTCTACAACAGCTCTGGCATCTAGGCTTGCATGTTCTGCAAACTCAGTCGCTACTTGAGCAGCAGAGGTAGCATCCTTAAATTTCATGTTCCAATTCAGCCTGCCAAAAGAAAAATTATCATTACCATCTCAAGGAAATGATTGCCCATGTTCCTACTTTTCATCCTTGAAAACAACGTGGCATGAACCACCACCATCAATATAGTATTGCCTTGAAAGTTCTCCAACAGCTATGGCAGCTAGGCTTGCATGTTCTGCAAACTCAGTCGCTGATTGAGCACTAGAGGTAGTATCCTTAAATTTCATGTTTTAACTCTGCCTGGCTATAGAAAAATTACCATTACCATCTCAAGGAAATGATTGCCCACGTTCCAACTTTTCATCCTTGAAAACTAAGTGGCATGAACCACCATCATCAACACAGTATTGCCTTGAAAGTTCTACAACAGCCCTGGCAGCTAGGCTTGCATGTTCTGCAAACTCAATCGCTGCTTGAAAAGTAGAGGTAGCATCCTTAAATTTCATGTTCCAATTTTGCCTGCCAACAGAAAAATTATCATTACCATCTCTAGGAAATGATTGCCCATGTTCCAACCTTTCATCATTGAAACCTAAGTGGCTTGAACCACCATCATCAACACAATATTGCCTTGAAAGTTCTACAACAGCTATGGCAGCTAGGCTTGCATGTTCTGCAAACTCAGCCGCTGCTTGAGCAGCAAAGGTAGCATCCTTAAATTTCATGTTCCAATTCTGCCTGCCAATAGAAAAATTACCATCATCAACATAAGGAAATGATTGCCCATGTTCCAACCTTTCATCCTTGAAACCTAAGTGGCATGAACCACCATCATCAACACAGTATTGCCTTGAAAGTTCTACAACAGCTCTGGCAGCTAGGCCTGCATGTTCTGCAAACTCATATGCTGCTTGAGCAGCAGAGGTAGTATCCTTAAATTTCATGTTGCATTTCTGCTTACCAACAGAAAAATTACCATCTCCAGGAAATGATTGCCCATGTTCCAACCTTTCATCCTTGAAACGTAAGTGGTATGAACCACCACTATCAACGCAATATTGCCTTGAAAGTTATACAACAGCTCTGTCAGCTAGGCTTGCATGTTCTGCAAACTCATCCGCGGCTTGAGAAGCAGAGGTAGCATCCTTAAATTTCATGTTCCAATTCTGCTTGCCAACCGAAGAATTACCATCTCCAGGAAATGATTGCCCATGTTCCAACCTTTCATCCTTGAAACCTAAGTGGCATGAACCACCATCATCAACACAATATTGCCTTGAAAGTTCTACAACAGCTCTGGAAGCTAGGCTTGCATGTTCTGCAAACTCAACCGATGCTTGACCAGCAGAGGTAGCATCCTTAAATTTTATGTTCCAATTCTGCCTGCCAACAGAAAAGTTACCATTACCATCTCCAGGAAATGCTTGCCCATGTTCCAACCTTTCATCCTTGAAACCTAAGTAGCATGAACCACTATCATCAACATAGTATTGCCTTGAAAGTTCTCCAACAGCTCTGGCAGCTAGGCTTGCATGTTCTGCAAACTCAGTCGCTACTTGAGCAGCAGAGGTAGCATCCTTAAATTTCATGTTCCAATTCTGCCTACCAACAGAAAAATTAATCATTACCATCTCTAGGAAATGATTGCCCATGTTCCAACTTTACATCCTTGAAAACTAAGTGGCATGAACCACCATCATCAACACAGTATTGCCTTGAAAGTTCTACAACAGCTCTGGCAGCTTGGCCTGCATGTTCTGCAAATTCATATGCTGCTTGAGAAGCAGAGGTAGCATTCTTAAATTTCATGTTCCAATTCTGCTTGCCAACCGAAGAATTACCATCTCCAGGAAATGATTGCCCATGTTCCAACCTTTCATCCTTGAAACCTAAGTGGCATGAACCACCATCATCAACACAATATTGCCTTGAAAGTTCTACAACAGCTCTGGAAGCTAGGCTTGCATGTTCTGCAAACTCAGTCGCTACTTGAGCAGCAGAGGTAGCATCCTTAAATTTCATGTTCCAATTCTGCCTGCCAACAGAAAAATTATCATTACCATCTCTAGGAAATGATTGCCCATGTTCCAACTTTTCATCCTTGAAAACTAAGTGGCATGAACCACCATCATCAACACAGTATTGCCTTGAAAGTTCTACAACAACTCTGGCAGCTAGGCTTGGTTCTTCTGCAAACTCAGCTGTTGATTGAGCAGCAGTGGTAGCATCCTTAAATTTCATGTTCCAATTCTGCCTGCCAACAGAAAAATTATCATTACCATCTCTAGGAAATGATTGCCCATGTTCCAACCTTTCATCCTTGAAACCTAAGTGGCATGAACCACCATCATCAACACAATATTGCCTTGAAAGTTCTACAACAGCTCTGGCAGCTTGGCCTGCATGTTCTGCAAATTCATATGCTGCTTGAGCAGCAGAGGTAGTATCCTTAAATTTCATGTTGCAATTCTGCTTGCCAACAGAAAAATTACCATCTCCAGGAAATGATTGCCCATGTTCCAACCTTTCATCCTTGAAACGTAAATGGTATAAACCACCATTATCAACCCAATATTTCCTTGAAAGTTATACAACAGCTCTGTCAGCTAGGCTTGCATGTTCTGCAAACTCATCCACTGCTTGAGAAGCAGAGGTAGTATCCTTAAATTTCATGTTCCAATTCTTCTTGCCAACCGAAGAATTACCATCTCCAGGAAATGATTGCCCATGTTCCAACCTTTCATCCTTGAAACCTAAGTGGCATGAACCACCATCATCAACACAATATTGCCTTGAAAGTTCTACAACAGCTCTGGAAGCTAGGCTTGCATGTTCTGCAAACTCAACCGATGCTTGACCAGCAGAGGTAGCATCCTCAAATTTTATGTTCCAATTCTGCCTGCCAACAGAAAAGTTACCATTACCATCTCCAGGAAATGCTTGCCCATGTTCCAACCTTTCATCCTTGAAACCTAAGTAGCATGAACCACCATCATCAACATAGTATTGCCTTGAAAGTTCTCCAACAGCTCTGGCAGCTAGGCTTGCATGTTCTGCAAACTCAGTCGCTACTTGAGCAGCAGAGGTAGCATCCTTAAATTTCATGTTCCAATTCTGCCTGCCAACAGAAAAATTATCATTACCATCTCTAGGAAATGATTGCCCATGTTCCAACTTTACCTCCTTGAAAACTAAGTGGCATGAACCACTATCATCAACACAGTATTGCCTTGAAAGTTCTACAACAGCTCTGGCAGCTAGGCCTGCATGTTCTGCAAACTCATATGCTGCTTGAGCAGCAGAGGTAGTATCCTTAAATTTCATGTTGCAATTCTGCTTGCCAACAAAAAAATTACCATCTCCAGGAAATGATTGCCCATGTTCCAACCTTTCATCCTTGAAACGTAAGTGGTATAAACCACCATTATCAACACAATATTTCCTTGAAAGTTATACAACAGCTCTGTCAGCTAGGCTTGCATGTTCTGCAAACTCATCCGCTGCTTGAGAAGCAGAGGTAGCATCCTTAAATTTCATGTTCCAATTCTTCTTGCCAACCGAAGAATTACCATCTCCAGGAAATGATTGCCCATGTTCCAACCTTTCATCCTTGAAACCTAAGTGGCATGAACCACCATCATCAACACAATATTGCCTTGAAAGTTCTACAACAGCTCTGGAAGCTAGGCTTGCATGTTCTGCAAACTCAACCGATGCTTGACCAGCAGAGGTAGCATCCTTAAATTTTATGTTCCAATTCTGCCTGCCAACAGAAAAGTTACCATTACCATCTCCAGGAAATGCTTGCCCATGTTCCAACCTTTCATCCTTGAAACCTAAGTAGCATGAACCACCATCATCAACATAGTATTGCCTTGAAAGTTCTCCAACAGCTCTGGCAGCTAGGCTTGCATGTTCTGCAAACTCAGTCGCTACTTGAGCAGCAGAGGTAGCATCCTTAAATTTCATGTTCCAATTCTGCCTGCCAACAGAAAAATTATCATTACCATCTCTAGGAAATGATTGCCCATGTTCCAACTTTTCATCCTTGAAAACTAAGTGGCATGAACCACCATCATCAACACAGTATTGCCTTGAAAGTTCTACAACAACTCTGGCAGCTAGGCTTGGTTCTTCTGCAAACTCAGCTGTTGATTGAGCAGCAGTGGTAGCATCCTTAAATTTCATGTTCTAATTCTACCTGCCATCAGAAAAATTACCATTACCATCTCCAGGAAATGATTGCCCATTTTCCAACCTTTCATCTTTGAAACCTAAGTGGCATGAACCACCATCATCAACATAGTATTGCCTTGAAAGTTCTTTAACAGATCTGGTTGCTAGACTTGCATGTTCTGCAAACTCAGTCACTATTTCAGCAGCAGAGGTAGCATCCTTAAATTTCATGTTCCAATTCTGCCTGCCAATAGAAAAATTACCATCTCTAGGAAATGATTGCCCATGTTCCAACCTTTCATCCTTGAAACCTAAGTGGCATGAACCACCATCATCAACACAGTATTGCCTTGAAAGTTCTACAACAGCTCTAGCAGCTAGGCTTGCATGTTCTGCAAACTCATCCGCTGCTTGAGAAACAGAGGTAGCATCCTTAAATTTCATGTTCCAATTCTGCTTGCCAACCGAAGAATAACCATCTCAAGGAAATAATTGCCCACGTTCCAACATTTCATCCTTGAAACTAAGTGGCATGAACCACCATTATCAACACAGTATTGCCTTGAAAGTTCTACAACAGCTCTGGCAGCTAGGCTTGCATGTTCTGCAAACTCAGTCGCGACTTGAGCAGCAGAGGTAGCATCCTTAAATTTCATGTTCCAATTCTGCCTGCCAACAGAAAAATTATCATTACCATCTCTAGGAAATGATTGCCCATGTTCCAACTTTTCATCCTTGAAAACTAAGTGGCATGAACCACCATCATCAACACAGTATTGCCTTGAAAGTTCTACAACAACTCTGGCAGCTAGGCTTGGTTCTTCTGCAAACTCAGCTGTTGATTGAGCAGCAGTGGTAGCATCCTTAAATTTCATTGTTCTAATTCTACCTGCCATCAGAAAAATTACCATTACCATCTCCAGGAAATGATTGCCCATTTTCCAACCTTTCATCTTTGAAACCTAAGTGGCATGAACCACCATCATCAACATAGTATTGCCTTGAAAGTTCTTTAACAGATCTGGTTGCTAGGCTTGCATGTTCTGCAAACTCAGTCACTATTTCAGCAGCAGAGGTAGCATCCTTAAATTTTATGTTCCAATTCTGCCTGCCAATAGAAAAATTACCATCTCTAGGAAATGATTGCCCATATTCCAACCTTTCATCCTTGAAACCTAAGTGGCATGAACCACCATCATCAACACAGTATTGCCTTGAAAGTTCTACAACAGCTCTGGCAGCTAGGCTTGCATGTTCTGCAAACTCATCCGCTGCTTGAGAAGCAGAGGTAGCATCCTTAAATTTCATGTTCCAATTCTGCTTGCCAACCGAAGACTAACCGTCTCAAGGAAATGATTGCCCACGTTCCAACTTTTCATCCTTGAAACTAAGTGGCATGAACCACCATTATCAACACAGTATTGCCTTGAAAGTTCTACAACAGCTCTGGCAGCTAGGCTGGCATGTTCAGCAAACTCAGTCGCTACTTGAGCAACAGAGGTAGCATCCTTAAATTTCATGTTCCAATTTCACCTGCCAACAGAAAAATTATCATTACCATCTCAAGGAAATGATTGCCCATGTTCCAACTTTTCATCCTTGAAAACTAAGTGGCATGAACCACCATCATCAACAAAATGATGCCTTGAAATTTCTGCAACAGCTCTGGCAGCTAGGCTTGCATATTCTGCAAACTCAACCGTTGCTTGAGCAGCATAGGTAGCATCCTTAAATTTCATTTTCCAATACTACCTGCCAATAGAAAAATTACCATTACCATCTCAAGGAAATGCTTGCCCACGTTCCAACTTTTCTTCCTTGAAAACTAAGTGGCATGAACCACCATCATCAACACAGTATTGCCTTGAAAGTTCTACAATAGCTCTGGCAGCTAGGCTTGCATGTTATGCAAACTCAACCGCTGCTTGAGCAGGAGAGGTAGCATCCTTAAATTTTATGTTCCAATTCTGCCTACCAACAGAAAAATTACCATTACCATCTCCAGGAAATGCTTGCCAATGTTTCAACCTTTCATCATTGAAACCTAAGTGGCATGAACCACCATCATCAACATAGTATTGCCTGTAAAGTTCTCCAACAGCTCTGGCAGCTAGGCTTGCATGTTCTTCAAACTCAGTCGCTGCTTGAGCACCAGAGGTAGCATCCTTAAATTTCATGTTCTAACTCTGCCTGGCAATAGAAAAATTACCATTACCATCTCGAGAAAATGATTGCCCACGTTCCAACTTTTCATCCTTGAAAACTAAGTGGCATGAACCACCATCATCAACACAGTATTGCCTTGAAAGTTCTACAACAGCTCTGGCAGCGAGGCTTGCATGTTCTGCAAACTCAGTCGCTACTTGAGCAACAGAGGTAGCATCCTTAAATTTCATGTTCCAATTCTCCCTGCCAACAAAAAAATTATCATTACCATCTCAAGGAAATGATTTCCCATGTTCAAACTTTTCATCCTTGAAAACTAAGTGGCATGAACCACCATCATCAACACAATATTGCCTTGAAAGTTCCACAACAGCTCTGGCAGCTAGGCTTGCATGTTCTGCAAACTCAGTTGCTACTTGAGCAGCAGAGGTAGCATCCTTAAATTTCATGTTCCAATTAAGCCTGCCAACAGGAAAATAATCATTACCATCTCAAGGAAATGACTGCCCATGTTCCAACCTTTCATCCTTGAAAACTATATGGCATGAACCACCATCATCAACACAATATTGCCTTGAAAGTTCTACAACAGTTCTGGCAACTAGGCTTGCATGTTCTGCAAACTCAGTCCCTACTTTAGCAGCAGAGGTAGTATCCTTAAATTTCATGTTCTAGTTCTGCCTTCCAATAGAAAAATTATCATTACCATCTCAAGGAAATGATTGCCCAGGTTCCAACCTTTCATCCTTGAAAACTAAGTGGCATGAACCACCATCATCAACACAGTATTGCCTTGAAATTTCTACAACAGCTCTGGCAGCTAGGCTTGCATGTTCTGCAAACTCATCTGCTGCTTGAGCAGTAGAGGTAGCATCCTTAAATTTCATGTTCCAATTCTGTTTGACAACAGTTAAATTACCATCTCCAGGAAATGCTTGCTCATGTTCCAACCTTTCATCCTTGAAACCTAAGTGGCATGAACCACCAGCATCAACATAGTATTGCCTTGAAAGTTCTCCAACAGCTCTAGCAGCTAGGCTTGCATGTTCTGCAAACTCAGTCGCTGCTTGAGCACTAGAGGTAGCATCCTTAAATTTCATGCTCTAACTCTGCCTGGCAATAGAAAAATTACCATTACCATCTCAAGGAAATGATTGCCCACGTTCCAACTTTTTATCCTTGAAAACTAAGTGGCATGAACCACCATCATCAACACAGTATTGCCTTGAAAGTTCTACAACAGCTCTGGCAGCTAGGCTTGCATGTTCTGCAAACTCAGTCGCTACTTGAGCAAAAGAGGTAGCATCCTTAAATTTCATGTTCCAATTCTGCCTGCCAACAGAACAATTATCATTACCATCTCAAGGAAATGATTGCCCATGTTCCAACTTTTCATCCTTGAAAACTAAGTGGCATGAACCACCATCATCAACACAATATTGCGTTGAAAGTTCTACAACAGCTCTGGCAGCTAGGCTTGCATGTTCTGCAAACTCAGTCGCTACTTGAGCAGCAGAGGTAGCATCCTTAAATTTCATGTTCCAATTCAGCCTGCCAATAGAAAAATTATCATTGCCATCTCAAGGAAATGATTGCCCATGTTCCAACCTTTCATCCTTGAAAACTATATGGCATGAACCACCATCATCAACACAATATTGCCTTGAAAGTTCTACAACAGCTCTGGCAGCTAGGCTTGCATGTTCTGCAAACTCATCTGCTGCTTGAGAAGCAGAGGTTGCATCCCTAAATTTCATGTTCCAGTTCTACTTGCCAACCGAAGAATTACCATGTCCAGGAAATGATTGCCCATGTTCCAACCTTTCATCCTTGAAACCTAAGTGGCATAAACCACCATCATCAACACAATATTGCCTTGAAAGTTCTACAACAGCTCTGGCAGCGAGGCTTGCATGTTCTGCAAACTCAGTCGCTACTTGAGCAACAGAGGTAGCATCCTTAAATTTCATGTTCCAATTCTCCCTGCCAACAAAAAAATTATCATTACCATCTCAAGGAAATGATTTCCCATGTTCAAACTTTTCATCCTTGAAAACTAAGTGGCATGAACCACCATCATCAACACAATATTGCCTTGAAAGTTCCACAACAGCTCTGGCAGCTAGGCTTGCATATTCTGCAAACTCAGTTGCTACTTGAGCAGCAGAGGTAGCATCCTTAAATTTCATGTTCCAATTAAGCCTGCCAACAGGAAAATAATCATTACCATCTCAAGGAAATGACTGCCCATGTTCCAACCTTTCATCCTTGAAAACTATATGGCATGAACCACCATCATCAACACAATATTGCCTTGAAAGTTCTACAACAGTTCTGGCAACTAGGCTTGCATGTTCTGCAAACTCAGTCCCTACTTTAGCAGCAGAGGTAGTATCCTTAAATTTCATGTTCTAGTTCTGCCTTCCAATAGAAAAATTATCATTACCATCTCAAGGAAATGATTGCCCAGGTTCCAACCTTTCATCCTTGAAAACTAAGTGGCATGAACCACCATCATCAACACAGTATTGCCTTGAAATTTCTACAACAGCTCTGGCAGCTAGGCTTGCATGTTCTGCAAACTCATCTGCTGCTTGAGCAGTAGAGGTAGCATCCTTAAATTTCATGTTCCAATTCTGTTTGACAACAGTTAAATTACCATCTCCAGGAAATGCTTGCTCATGTTCCAACCTTTCATCCTTGAAACCTAAGTGGCATGAACCACCAGCATCAATATAGTATTGCCTTGAAAGTTCTCCAACAGCTCTAGCAGCTAGGCTTGAATGTTCTGCAAACTCAGTCGCTGCTTGAGCACTAGAGGTAGCATCCTTAAATTTCATGCTCTAACTCTGCCTGAGCAATAGAAAAATTACCATTACCATCTCAAGGAAATGATTGCCCACGTTCCAACTTTTTATCCTTGAAAACTAAGTGGCATGAACCACCATCATCAACACAGTATTGCCTTGAAAGTTCTACAACAGCTCTGGCAGCTAGGCTTGCATGTTCTGCAAACTCAGTCGCTACTTGAGCAGAAGAGGTAGCATCCTTAAATTTCATGTTCCAATTCTGCCTGCCAACAGAACAATTATCATTACCATCTCAAGGAAATGATTGCCCATGTTCCAACTTTTCATCCTTGAAAACTAAGTGGCATGAACCACCATCATCAACACAATATTGCGTTGAAAGTTCTACAACAGCTCTGGCAGCTAGGCTTGCATGTTCTGCAAACTCAGTCGCTACTTGAGCAGCAGAGGTAGCATCCTTAAATTTCATGTTCCAATTCAGCCTGCCAATAGAAAAATTATCATTGCCATCTCAAGGAAATGATTGCCCATGTTCCAACCTTTCATCCTTGAAAACTATATGGCATGAACCACCATCATCAACACAATATTGCCTTGAAAGTTCTACAACAGCTCTGGCAGCTAGGCTTGCATGTTCTGCAAACTCATCTGCTGCTTGAGAAGCAGAGGTTGCATCCCTAAATTTCATGTTCCAGTTCTACTTGCCAACCGAAGAATTACCATGTCCAGGAAATGATTGCCCATGTTCCAACCTTTCATCCTTGAAACCTAAGTGGCATAAACCACCATCATCAACACAATATTGCCTTGAAAGTTCTCCAACAGCTCTGGCAGCTAGGCTTGCATATTCTCTAAACTCAGCCGCTACTTGAGCAGCAGAGGTAGCATCCTTAAATTTCATGTTCCAATACTGCCTGCCAACAGAAAAATTACCATTACCATCTCCAGGAAATGATTGCCCATGTTCCAACTTTTCATCCTTGAAAAGTAAGTGGCATGAACCACCAACATCAACACAATATTGCCTTGAAAGATCTACAACAGCTCTGGCAGCTAGGCTTGCATGTTCTGCAAACTCAACCGCTGCTTGAGCAGGAGAGGTAGCATCCTTAAATTTTATGTTCCAATTCTGCCTGCGAACAGAAAAATTACCATTACCATCACTAGGAAATGATTGCCCATGTACCATCCTTTCATCCTTGAAACCTAAGTGGCATGAACCACCATCATCAACAAAATATTGCCATGAAAGTTCTACAATAGCTATGGAAGCTAGGCTTGCATGTTCTGCAGACTCAGCCGCTGCTTGAGCAGCAGAGGTAGCATCCTTAAATTTCATGTTCCAATTGTGGCTGCCAACAAAAAAATTTCCATTACCATCTCCAGGAAATGCTTGCCCATGTTCCAACCCTTCATCCTTGAAACCTAAGTGGCATAAACCACCATCATCAACACAATATTGCCTTGAAAGTTCTCCAACAGCTCTGGCAGCTAGGCTTGCATGTTCTCCAAACTCAGCCGCTACTTGAGCAGCAGAGGTAGCATCCTTAAATTTCATGTTCCAATACTGCCTGCCAACAGAAAAATTACCATTACCATCTCCATGAAATGATTGCCCATGTTCCAACTTTTCATCCTTGAAAAGTAAGTGGCATGAACCACCATCATCAACACAATATTGCCTTGAAAGTTCTACAACAGCTCTGGCAGCTAGGCTTGCATGTTCTGCAAACTCAACTGCTGCTTGAGCAGGAGAGGTAGCATCCTTAAATTTTATGTTCCAATTCTGCCTGCGAATAGAAAAATTACCATTACCATCTCTAGGAAATGATTGCCCATGTACCAACCTTTCATCCTTGAAATCTAAGTGGCATGAACAACCATCATCAACACAATATTGCCATGAAAGTTCTACAATAGCTATGGCAGCTAGGCTTGCATGTTCTGCAGACTCAGCCGCTGCTTGAGCAGCAGAGGTAGCATCCTTAAGATTCATGTTCCAATTGTGGCTGCCAACAAAAAAATTTCCATTACCATCTCCAGGAAATGCTTGCCCATGTTCCAACCCTTCATCCTTGAAACCTAAGTGCCATAAACCACCATCATCAACACAATATTGCCTTGAAAGTTCTCCAACAGCTCTGGCAGCTAGGCTTGCATGTTCTCCAAACTCAGCCGCTACTTGAGCAGCAGAGGTAGCATCCTTAAATTTCATGTTCCAATACTGCCTGCCAACAGAAAAATTACCATTACCATCTCCAGGAAATGATTGCCCATGTTCCAACTTATCATCCTTGAAAAGTAAGTGGCATGAACCACCATCATCAACATAATATGTCCTTGAAAGTTCTACAACAGCTCTGGCAGCTAGGCTTGCATGTTCTGCAAACTCTACCGCTGCTTGAGCAGGAGAGGTAGCATCCTTTTTATGTTCCAATTCTGCCTGCCAATAGAAAAATTACCATTACCATCTCTAGGAAATGATTGCCCATGTTCCAACCTTTCATCCTTGAAACCTAAGTGGCATGAACCACCATCATCAACACAATATTGCCATGAAAGTTCTACAACAGCTATGGCAGCTAGGCTTGCATGTTCTGCAAACTCAGTCGCTACTTGAGCAGCAGAGGTAGCATCCTTAAATTTCATGTTCCAATTCTGCCTGCCAACAGAAAAATTATCATTACCATCTCTAGGAAATGATTGCCCATGTTCCAACTTTTCATCCTTGAAAACTAAGTGGCATGAACCACCATCATCAACACAGTATTGCCTTGAAAGTTCTACAACAACTCTGGCAGCTAGGCTTGGTTCTTCTGCAAACTCAGCTGTTGATTGAGCAGCAGTGGTAGCATCCTTAAATTTCATGTTCTAATTCTACCTGCCATTAGAAAAATTACCATTACCATCTCCAGGAAATGATTGCCCATTTTCCAACCTTTCATCTTTGAAACCTAAGTGGCATGAACCACCATCATCAACATAGTATTGCCTTGAAAGTTCTTTAACAGATCTGGTAGCTAGGCTTGCATGTTCTGCAAACTCAGTCACTATTTTCGCAGCAGAGGTAGCATCCTTAAATTTCATGTTCCAATTCCGCCTGCCAATAGAAAAATTACCATCTCTAGGAAATGATTGCCCATGTTCCAACCTTTCATCCTTGAAACCTAAGTGGCATGAACCACCATCATCAACACAGTATTGCCTTGAAAGTTCTACAACAGCTCTGGCAGCTAGGCTTGCATGTTCTGCAAACTCATCCGCTGCTTGAGAAGCAGAGGTAGCATCCTTAAATTTCATGATCCAATTCTGCTTGCCAACCGAAGAATTACCATCTCAAGGAAATGATTGCCCACGTTCCAACTTTTCATCCTTGAAACTAAGTGGCATGAACCACCATTATCAACACAGTATTGCCTTGAAAGTTCTACAACAGCTCTGGCAGCTAGGCTGGCATGTTCAGCAAACTCAGTCGCTACTTGAGCAACAGAGGTAGCATCCTTAAATTTCATGTTCCAATTCCGCCTGCCAACAGAAAAATTATCATTACCATCTCAAGGAAATGATTGCCCATGTTCCAACTTTTCATCCTTGAAAACTAAGTGGCATGAACCACCATCATCAACAAAATGATGCCTTGAAATTTCTGCAACAGCTCTGGCAGCTAGGCTTGCATATTCTGCAAACTCAACCGTTGCTTGAGCAGCATAGGTAGCATCCTTAAATTTCATTTTCCAATACTACCTGCCAATAGAAAAATTACCATTACCATCTCAAGGAAATGCTTGCCCACGTTCCAACTTTTCTTCCTTGAAAACTAAGTGGCATGAACCACCATCATCAACACAGTATTGCCTTGAAAGTTCTACAATAGCTCTGGCAGCTAGGCTTGCATGTTATGCAAACTCAACCGCTGCTTGAGCAGGAGAGGTAGCATCCTTAAATTTTATGTTCCAATTCTGCCTACCAACAGAAGAATTACCATTACCATCTCCAGGAAATGCTTGCCAATGTTTCAACCTTTCATCCTTGAAACCTAACTGGCATGAACCACCATCATCAACATAGTATTGCATGTAAAGTTCTCCAACAGCTCTGGCAGCTAGGCTTGCATGTTCTTTAAACTTAGTCGCTGCTTGAGCACCAGAGGTAGCATCCTTAAATTTCATGTTCTAACTCTGCCTGGCAATAGAAAAATTACCATTACCATCTCAAGAAAATGATTGTCCACGTTCCAACTTTTCATCCTTGAAAACTAAGTGGCATGAACCACCATCATCAACACAGTCTTGCCTTGAAAGTTCTACAACAACTCTGGCAGCGAGGCTTGCATGTTCTGCAAACTCAGTCGCTACTTGAGCAACAGAGGTAGCATCCTTAAATTTCATGTTCCAATTCTCCCTGCCAACAAAAAAATTATCATTACCATCTCAAGGAAATGATTTCCCATGTTCAAACTTTTCATCCTTGAAAACTAAGTGGCATGAACCACCATCATCAACACAATATTGCCTTGAAAGTTCCACAACAGCTCTGGCAGCTAGGCTTGCATGTTCTGCAAACTCAGTTGCTACTTGAGCAGCAGAGGTAGCATCCTTAAATTTCATGTTCCAATTATGCCTGCCAATAGAAAAATTACCATCATCAACACAAGGAAATGATTGCCCATGTTCCAACCTTTCATCCTTGAAACCTAAGTGGCATGAACCACCATCATCAACACAGTATTGCCTTGAAAGTTCTACAACAGCTCTGGCAGCTAGGCTTGCATGTTCTGCAAACTCATCCCTACTTTAGCAGCAGAGGTAGTATCCTTAAATTTCATGTTCTAATTCTGCCTTCCAATAGAAAAATTATCATTACCATCTCAAGGAAATGATTGCCCATGTTCCAACCTTTCATCCTTGAAAACTAAGTGGCATGAACCACCATCATCAACACAGTATTGCCTTGAAATTTCTACAACAGCTCTGGCAGCTAGGCTTGCATGTTCTGCAAACTCATCTGCTGCTTGAGCAGTAGAGGTAGCATCCTTAAATTTCATGTTCCAATTCTGTTTGACAACAGTTAAATTACCATCTCCAGGAAATGCTTGCTAATGTTCCAACCTTTCATCCTTGAAACCTAAGTGGCATGAACCGTCAGCATCAACATAGTATTGCCTTGAAAGTTCTCCAACAGCTCTAGCAGCTAGGCTTGCATGTTCTGCAAACTCAGTCGCTGCTTGAGCACTAGAGGTAGCATCCTTAAATTTCATGCTCTAACTCTGCCTGGCAATAGAAAAATTACCATTACCATCTCAAGGAAATGATTGCCCACGTTCCAACTTTTCATCCTTGAAAACTAAGTGGCATGAACCACCATCATCAACACAGTATTGCCTTGAAAGTTCTACAACAGCTCTGGCAGCTAGGCTTGCATGTTCTGCAAACTCAGTCGCTACTTGAGCAACAGAGGTAGCATCCTTAAATTTCATGTTCCAATTCTGCCTGCCAACAGAACAATTATCATTACCATCTCAAGGAAATGATTGCCCATGTTCCAACTTTTCATCCTTGAAAACTAAGTGGCATGAACCACCATCATCAACACAATATTGCGTTGAAAGTTCTACAACAGCTCTGGCAGCTAGGCTTGCATGTTCTGCAAACTCAGTCGCTACTTGAGCAGCAGAGGTAGCATCCTTAAATTTCATGTTCCAATTCAGCCTGCCAATAGAAAAATTATCATTGCCATCTCAAGGAAATGATTGCCCATGTTCCAACCTTTCATCCTTGAAAACTATATGGCATGAACCACCATCATCAACACAATATTGCCTTGAAAGTTCTACAACAGCTCTGGCAGCTAGGCTTGCATGTTCTGCAAACTCATCTGCTGCTTGAGCAGCAGAGGTAGCATCCTTAAATTTCATGTTCCAATTTTGTTTGCCAACAGTTAAATTACCATCTACAGGAAATGCTTGCCCATGTTCCAACCTTTCATCCTTGAAACCTAAATGGCATGAACCACCATCATCAACACAATATTACCTTGAAAGTTATACAACAACTCTGGCAGCTAGGCTTGCATGTTCTGCAAAGTCATTTGCTGCTTGAGAAGCCGAGGTAGCATCCCTAAATTTCATGTTCCAGTTCTACTTGCCAACCGAAGAATTGTTCCAACCTTTCATCCTTGAAACCTAAGTGGCATAAACCACCATCATCAACACAATATTGCCTTGAAAGTTCTCCAACAGCTCTGGCAGCTAGGCTTGCATGTTCTCTAAACTCAGCCGCTACTTGAGCAGCAGAGGTAGCATCCTTAAATTTCATGTTCCAATACTGCCTGCCAACAGAAAAATTACCATTACCATCTCCAGGAAATGATTTCCCATGTTCCAACTTTTCATCCTTGAAAAGTAAGTGGCATGAACCACCATCATCAACACAATATTGCCTTGAAAGTTCTACAACAGCTCTGGCAGCTAGGCTTGCATGTTCTGCAAACTCAATCGCTGCTTGAGCAGGAGAGGTAGCATCCTTAAATTTTATGTTCCAATTCTGCCTGCGAACAGAAAAATTACCATTACCATCTCTAGGAAATGATTGCCCATGTACCAACCTTTCATCCTTGAAACCTAAGTGGCATGAACCACCATCATCAACACAATATTGCCATGAAAGTTCTACAATAGCTATGGCAGCTAGGCTTGCATGTTCTGCTTGAGCAGCAGAGGTAGCATCCTTAAATTTCATGTTCCAATTGTGGCTGCCAACAAAAAAATTTCCATTACCATCTCCAGGAAATGCTTGCCCATGTTCCAACCCTTCATCATTGAAACCTAAGTGGCATAAACTACCATCATCAACACAATATTGCCTTGATAGTTCTCCAACAGCTCTGGCAGCTAGGCTTGCATGTTCTCCAAACTCAGCCGCTACTTGAGCAGCAGAGGTAGCATCCTTAAATTTCATGTTCCAATACAGCCTGCCAACAGAAAAATTACCATTACCATCTCCAGGAAATGATTGCCCATGTTCCAACTTTTCATCCTTGAAAAGTAAGTGGCATGAACCACCATCATCAACACAATATTGCCTTGAAAGTTCTACAACAGCTCTGGCAGCTAGGCTTGCATGTTCTGCAAACTCAACCGCTGCTTGAGCAGGAGAGGTAGCATCCTTAAATTTTATGTTCCAATTCTGCCTGCCAATAGAAAAATTTCCATTACCATCTCTAGGAAATGATTGCCCATGTTCCAACCTTTCATCCTTGAAACCTAAGTGGCATGAACCACCATCATCAACACAATATTGCCATGAAAGTTCTATAACAGCTATGGCAGCTAGGCTTGCATGTTCTGCAAACTCAGCCGTTGCTTGAGCAGCAGAGGTAGCATCCTTAAATTTCATGTTCCAATTCTGCCTGCCAACAAACCAATTTCCATTACCATCTCCAGGAAATGCTTGCCCATGTTCCAACCCTTCATCCGTGAAACCTAAGTGGCATAAACCACCATCATCAACACAATATTGCCTTGAAAGTTCTCCAACATCTCTCGCAGCTCGGCTTGGTTCTTCTGCAAACTCAGCCGTTGATTGAGCAGCAGAGGTAGCATCCTTAAATTTCATGTTCTAATTCTACCTGCCATCAGAAAAATTACCATTATCATCTCCAGGAAATGATTGCCCATTTTCCAACCTTTCATCCTTGAAACCTAAGAGGCATGAACCACCATCATCAACACAATATTGCCTTGAAAGTTAAACAACAACCTATGGCAACTAGGCTTGCATGTTCTGCAAACTCATCCGCTGCTTGAGAAGCAGAGGTAGCATCCTTAAATTTCATGTTCCAATTCTGTTTGCCAACAGAAAAATTACCATCTCCAGGAAATGCTTGCCCATGTTCCAACCTTTCATCCTTGAAACCTAACTGGCATGAACCGCCATCATAAACACAATATTGCCTTGAAAGTTATACTACAGCTCTGGCAGCTAGGCTTGCATGTTCTGCAAACTCATCTGCTGCTTGAGAAGCAGAGGTAGCATCCTTAAATTTCAAGTTCCAATTCTGCTTACCAACCGAAGAATTACCATCTCCAGGAAATGATTGCCCATGTTCCAACCTTTCTTCCTTGAAACCTAAGTGGCATGAACCACCATCATTAACACAATATTGCCTTGAAAGTTATACAACAGCTCTGACAGCTAGGCTTGCATGTTCTGCAAACTCATCCGCTTCTTGAGAAGCAGAGGTAGCATCCTTAAATTTCATGTTCCAATTTTGCTTGCCAACCGAAAAATTAAAATCTCCAGGTAATGCTTGCCCATGTTCCAACCTTTCATCCTTGAAACCTATGTGGCATGAACCACCATCAACAACACAATATTGCCTTGATAGTTCTACAACAGCTATGGCAGCTAGGCTGGCATGTTCTGCAAACTCAGTCACTACTTTCGCAGCAGAGGTAGCATCCTTAAATTTCATGTTCCAATTCTACCTGCCAATAGAAAAATTATCATTACCTTCTCAAGGAAATGATTGCCCATATTCCAATGTTTCATCCTTGAAAGCTAAGTGGCATGAACCACCATCATCAACACAGTATTGCCTTGAAAGTTCTACAATAACTCTGGCAGCTAGGCTTGCATGTTCTGCAAACTCAGTTGCTACTTTAGCAGCAGAGGTAGCATCCTTAAATTTCATGTTCCAATTCTGCCTGCCAATAGAAAAATTACCATCTCCAGGAAATGATTGCCCATGTTCCAACCTTTTATCCTTGAAACCTAATGGCATGAACCACCATCATCAACACAATACTGCCTTGAAAGTTAAACAACAGCTCTGGCAGCTAGGCTTGCATATTCTGCAAACTCATACGCTGCTTGAGCAGCAGAGGTAGAATACTTAAATTTCATGTTCCAATTCTTTTTGCCAACAGAAAAATTACCATCTCCAGGAAATGCTTGCCCATGTTCCAACCTTTTATCCTTGAAACCTAACTTGTAGGAACCACCATTATCAACACAATATTGCCTTGAAAGTTATACAACAGCTCTGGAAGCTAGGCTTGCATGTTCTGCAAACTCATCCGCCGCTTGAGAAGCAGAGGTAGCATCCTTAAATTTCATGTTCCGATTCTGCTTGCCAACCGAAGAATTACCATCTCCAGGAAATGATTGCCCATGTTCCAACCTTTCATCCTTGAAACCTAAGTGGCATGAACCACCATCATCAATACAATATTGCCTTGAAAGTTCTACAACAGCTCTGGCAGCTAGGCTTGGTTCTTCTGCAAACTCAGTCGTTGATTGAGCAGTAGAGGTAGCATCCTTAAATTTCATGTTCCTATTCTACCTGCCATCAGAAAAATTACCATTACCATCTCCAGGAAATGATTGCTAATTTTCCAACCTTTCATCCTTGAAACCAAAGTGGCATGAACCACCATCATCAACACAATATTGCCTTGAAAGTTCTATAAGAGCTCTCGTAGCTAGGCTTGCATGTTCTGCAAACTCAGTCACTACTTCAGCAGCAGAGGTAGCATCCTTAAATTTCATGTTCCAATTCTACCTGCCAATAGAAAAATTACCATCTCCAGGAAATGATTGCCCATGTTCCAACCTTTCATCCTTGAAACCTAAGTGGCATGAACTACCTTCATCAACACAATATTGCCTTGAAAGTTAAACAACAGCTCTGGCAGCTAGGCTCGCATGTTCTGCAAACTCAGTCACTACTTTAGCAGCAGAGGTAGCATCCTTAAATTTCATGTTCCAATTCTGCCAGCCAATAGAAAAATTACCATTACCATCTCCAGGAAATGATTGCCCATGTTACAACATTTCATCCTTGAAACCTAAGTGGCATGAACCACCATCATCAACACAATATTGCCTTGAAAGTTCTGCAACACCTCTGGCAGCTAGGCTTGGTTGTTCTGCAAACTCAGCCGCTGCTTGAGCAGCAGAGGTAGCATCCTTAAATTTTATGTTCCAATTCTGTTTGCCAATAGAAAAATTACCATCTCCAGGAAATGCTTGCCCATGTTCCAACCTTTCATCCTTGAAACCTAAGTGGCATGAACCACCATCATCAACACAATATTGCCTTGAATGTTATACAATAGCTCTGGCAACTAGGCTTGCATGTTTTGCAAACTCATCTGCTGCTTGAGAAGCAGAGGTAGCATCCTTAAATTTCAAGTTCCAATCCTACTTCCCAACCGAAGAATTGCCATCTCCAGGAAATGATTGCCCATGTTCCAACCTTTCATCCTTGAAACCTAAGTGGCATGAACCATCATCATCAATACAATATTGCCTTGAACGTTCTACAACAGCTCTGGCAGCTAGGCTTGGTTCTTTTGCAAACTCAGTCGTTGATTAAGCAGTAGAAGTAGCATCCTTAAATTTCAAGTTCCAATTCTACCTGCCATCAGAAAAATTACCATTACCATCTCCAAGAAATGATTGCCCATTTTCCAACCTTTCATCCTTGAAACCTAAGTGGCATGAACCACCATCATCAACATAATATTGCCTTGAAAGTTCTATAACAGCTCTCGCAACTAGGCTTGCATGTTCTACAAACTCCGTCACTACTTTAGCAGCAGAGGTAGCATCCTTAAATTTCAAGTTCCAATTCTTCTTGCCAAACGAAGAATTACCATCTCCAGGAAATGATTGCCCATGTTCCAACCTTTCATCCTTGAAACCTAAGTGGCATGAACCCCCATTATTAACACAAAATTGCCTTGAAATTTATACAATAGCTCTGGCAGCTATGCTTGCATGTTCTTCAAACTCATCCGCTGCTTGAGAAGCTGAGGTAGCATCCTTAAATTTCATGTTCCAATTTTACTTGCCAACCGAAAAATTAACATCTCCAGGAAATGCTTGCCCATGTTCCAACCTTTCATCCTTGAAACCTAAATGGCATGAACCACCATCATAAACATAATATTGCCTTGAAAGTTCTACAACAGCTCTGGCAGCTAGGCTTGCATGTTCTGCAAACTCAGTCACTACTTTAGCAGCAGAGGTAGCATCCTTAAATTTCATGTTCCAATTCTGCCAGCCAATAGAAAAATTACCATTACCATCTCCAGGAAATAATTGCCCATGTTACAACATTTCATCCTTGAAACCTAAGTGGCATGAACCACCATCATCAACGCAATATTGCCTTGAAAGTTCTACAACACCTCTGGCAGCTAGGCTTGGTTGTTCTGCAAACTCAGCCACTGCTTGACCAGCAGAGGTAGCATCCTTAAATTTGATGTTCCAATTCTTCCTGCCAATAGAAAAATTACCATTACCATCTCTAGGAAATGATTGCCCATGTTCCAACCTTTCATCCTTGAAACCTAAGTGGCATGAACCACCATCATCAACAAAATATTGCCTTGAAAGTTCTAATACAGCTCTGGCAGCTAGGCTTGCATGTTCTGCAAACTCAGCCGCTGCTTGAGCAGCAGAGGTAGCATCCTTAAATTTCATGTTCCAATTCTGCCTGCCAATAGAAAAATTACCATTACCATCTCCAGGAAATGATTGCCCATGTTCCAACCTTTCATCCTTGAAACCTAAGTGGCATGAACCACCATCATCAACACAATATTGCCTTGAAAGTTCTCCAACAGCTCTGGCAGCTAGGCTTGCATGTTCTCGCAAACTCAGCCGCTGCTTGAGCAGCAAAGGTAGCATCCTTAAATTTCATGTTCCAATTCTGCCTGCCAACAGAAAAATTACCATTACCATCTCTAGGAAATGATTGCCCATGTTCCAACCTTTCATCCTTGAAATCTAAGTGGCATGAACCACCATCATCAACAAAATATTGACTTGAAAGTTCTACAATAGCTCTGGCAGCTAGGCTTGCATGTTCTGCAATCTCAGCGGCTACTTGAGCAGCAGAGGTAGCATTCTTAAATTTCATGTTCCAATTCTGCAGACTGAGACTCACGCCCTGAAGGATGCACTGACATAGATGATCCTGTTGCTGAACTCGCTGGTTGTGCCATTCCCCCGAATATCTATTTGGGCAATCTCGCATCATATGCCCTGGACGCCCACACATGTATAACAAGCATCAGAACTTGCTCGGCATTGGCCCAAGTGTCCTCTACCACAGATGTCACACCGTGGAGGAAATGACCATGTCTGTGCAGATCCTCACTGTCGCTGCAAACCCGACGCCCGTGAGCTCTCACCTAGTCCTGACTTAGTATAACGGTCATACCTGTAACCCTGTAACTGAGGTAGCAGAGGCCTAGGTGGCCGTCCGAAGTACTGGGTCCTATAACTACCCCGATATTGCTCCTGAGACCTGGGAAATCTCATCCTCTTACGTTGCCCTTGCTCAGCCCTCTCTGTACCCTGCTGCCGACGCCTACCCCTTTCTATATTCTGGGCGAATGCCTGAATCCGGGAGATATCCATACTATCCTGCAATGCAGCGGTGGCACATGCCTCGGTTAACTCTGGGGCTAACCCTGCTATAAACCTGTGAATCCTGTCCCGCATAGTAGCAACTATGGATGGTGCATATCTGGCCAATGAGTCAAAACGGAGACTATACTCTCGAACACTCATATTACCCTGCTTGAGGGCTAGAAACTGATCGACTCGAGCCTGTCGGATCTCCCGTGGTAAGTACTGGTCAAGGAAGGCATCTGAAAAATTCTCCCAAATAGCTGGAGGTGCATCACGTCCCCTGGACCTCTCCCATCCCTCATACCAAAGGATGGCTATATCTCGGAGTCGAAAAGCTGCTAGCTCAACGGCCTCTTTCTCCGTGGCATGCATAACACGAAAGATCCTGTGAAGCTGATCTATGAAATCCTGTGGGTCCTCCCTCTGATCTGTCCCCGTGAACTCTGGGGGACTCAAAGCAATAAACTCTCGGACCCTTGAACTCCCAGACCCCTCAGAAGTTCCTGCACTAGCTGATGCCCTAGCCTGTTGCTGGGTAGCTACCAACTGTGTCAACAAATGCACCGCACTCCTTAAGTCCCGATCTGATGGAAGTGGAGGGGGAACTGGATGTGCGGTTTCCCTAGGAATCTCCGTAGTTGGTGGAGGAGCCGGTAATGGCTGAGTAGGGGTCTCAACTTGAGCCTCAGACTGGGCCCCATCTACTAGGGGTACCCTGCTGGTCCCCTCACCTACTACTGTATCTCTCCTCTGGCTAGCCGTAGTCTTCCTAGTCACCGTCATCTGTGCATGCAAACACCAACACATAAGTTTAATTCAAATTTCCTATAACTCAGTTCTATAGCACGATTTAGATTTCAAAGAAGGGTAACCAACTCCTAAATGCCCTGTAGTGCCCTGCTTATATAATGTGGTGCACAACACATCTATAAACAAGACTCTACTAGACACGGCTTGTAGACTCCCTAGGATAGAACTGCTCTGATACCAAGTTTGTCACGCCCCGAACCTAGGAGCGAGACAAGCACCTGGTGCCTCACCTAACCTGGCGTACCAAATTGCGACTAAGGGACTCTGAACACATAATGTCATACTTTGTCCATGGGGCCACCTTGCAAGACAATTTGCGAAGCAAAATATAAAACTGAATGGAAACTAGCGCTAACTAAACATCAATATAAAGCTAGGCTGAAAAGGCCGTCATAGCTACTACAGCTGACAAACCACCAAATTATACATACCAGGCCTACAAACCTAACATACTGCACTAACCAACAGGATATGTCTACAAGCCTCTACTGATAGATGTACTATGATCGGAACAGGGCCCCGACCTACCCATAACATATATACAGATATACATAAGATGTACCCAACACTCTAGACCTGGCAACTCCGAAAGGCGTGGAGCTTACCGATCAGGCTGAACTCGAGAAACACCTACTGAGGAGATCTACTCGTCTGTCTATCTGAACCTGCATGCATGAAATGCAGCGTCCCCGGAAAAGGGACGTCAGTACGAAATAATGTACCGAGTATGTAAGGCAATAACATAACTGAAAATCGAAACTGAACTGATAATATAATAACTGGAAGTAACTGGGAGTCAAAGATGATCTGGAGATATACTTACCTGCTGATACTGACTCAACTCCTTCAATGTAGTAAGTAAAATAATTGTACGTCCTTATAAGGCTCGGTATATATAACTGCTGTGCCATAGTAGGCTCGCTCATAGGCGCTCGGCCATACTAGGCTATGTATCTCGACCATGCTGGGCTCGCTCATAGGCGCTCGGCCACAGTAGGCTCGGTATATAACTTTCCATCTGATCAGAGGTTGCCCAATAGGGGCCTGCCCATCGATTATAGCTCGATGGTAAAGAAAATACTGTAATACTGTATATATAGGCTTGTTGCTCTCTTGACTGGAAGAAGACAATACTAAATTGAATATAGAATCTCGATAAGGAATAATATTGTAACTTATGAGACTAGAATAGTGTGAATAAATTCATGAATATAAACTTCTCTTTTTGTCTCATTACTAACACATGTAGCTACGAGATCATGCCAAAATGAAGGAAGGCTTAGCCTTAACATACCTTATCACAATCTTTCCAATCACCAAGTTGAACTCACCTCTTTTCACCTTAATCTACAAGAACGATAATAATACTATCGTTAAGTTACGAAAGGTACAACTATCGCACAACGAACGACAAACTTATTTTGTATTAAAACGGGCAGCATCTCCCCTATAATCCTTACTTCCTCCAAATTCAAGATAACACCAACAATACAAGAACAGAACAATAACAACATATATACATCATTTTCCAGCCCTATATACACCATCAAATACTACAAAACAGCCCAACACACCCCAATCTCTTCGTACACAAAACGACCACCGTAGTAGTGTCAAACGACCCGAAAATGTTATGACGAACGACCAGCCAACCACCCTACATTTATATGGTGTTTATAAACCCCCTTCCTCCTCCAAAACTCCACAAAATAGTAGTAAAACACGCAGCCCAACAGCAACACAAAACAGTCCAAAAAAACAGTCCGCTACAAGTGAATAACTCGAACTCACGGCTTCCGATCACCGTCCCGTGAATTCTTACAAGTATAGAACGACTTACCATGAATTTACAGAAGAAAAATTGGATGAAAGAGAGAAGTAAACTCACCTTATTTGTTGGATAACTCAGCTCTTATCTTGGTTCTTCAAACTCTAGGTTTTACCTCCAATTGGAACTTGAAAGGGAGAGAAAATCAATTAGGGTTTGTGGGAAATTTTTGGGAGGATTCTTTGCAGAGCTTATGTCTGGTTATTATGCTCTATTTTAAGTCTAATATATGAAGAAAATAGGCCCTTAAAAGGCCTCTTTGGACGACCCGAAATGGCCCATTTTTGGGCTTTCATTTAAGCAAGTAGGTGACACACCTACTTGTCACCTAGCAGCTTGCGCAGTATCGCACAAATGCCCATATCTTTCTACTCCAATGTTGTATTGACAAACGGTTTAATGAGTTGGAAAATAGACTCATAGATCTTTAATTTGATGGGTGGAACACCCCATAACTCTAAGTATATTGGGAGAAAATCGCAGTTACATTTGACCCAAAATTTCAGTAAAACTTATGAGTGTAACTTGTGATGACTTTCATCGACTTTTGTTCCACAACTCGCTTGACATTAAAACATAACACACGGATGTCATACGACTAATATAAATCATAACATAATCTCTTTATCATGTTAATCACCCTAATCTCACCCCAAAGGTACATGTTATAACATTCCCAACTTGTCGACTTTCGACGAAACATTGTTTTATTTAATTGCTTTAGCTTCTGAACTGTCCAACCCTCTTTGTACTTGTTGTTCATGATCTTCAATATTTGTAACCTCAGAGGTAACATGATTAACTTACTTTATATACTTTTAAATATTATCTCATTTTTGGTCCTACATTAGTTTGCTTACGACGCATTTTTACGTACGAAAATATAGGGTGTAACATCACTCCCCCTTGGGAACATTCGTCCTCGAATGTTTACTCTTAGAGACTTTGGAAAATTTTGCCAAAGTATCCTTCGTACACTAGGTTAAAACCAACCTGCACGTAGCCAGAAACATACTATGCATGCCACATATGGCCAATCTTTATAAATAGCAGCAATTTGCCTCACCGACCGTAAATCATAAATATTGAAAGTGAAAAATAAAAGCTTACCTGATGACCTGCTAGCCTACATAGAGCTATGTTGTAGCGTCCCATCTCGAACCATATCTTCAGTTTGAAATAGGTGGGGGTATTTAGACTTCATTTCTTCCTCCGATTCCCACGTCATCTCTTCTACATTCTTGCTCCTCCATAAAACCTTTACGGAAGCTACCTCCTTATTTCGTAGATTGCGGATTTGTCGGTCTAGGATGGCAACTGGAATTTCCTCGTATGACAAGTCCTCTATAATCTGTACATCATCCGTGGGCACCACTCAGGTAGGATCGCCAATGCACTTCCGTAGCATAGATACGTGAAAAACTGGATGGACAGACTCCAATTCTGAGGGCAACTCTAACTCATAAGCTACTTGGCCCGCTCTCCGAATAATCCTATAAGGCCCAATATACTGTGGGCTAAGCTTGCCTTTCTTACCAAACCTCATCACGCCCTTCATAGGTGATACCTCTAAGAATACCCAGTCATTAATCCTGAACTCTAAGTCTCATCGCCGCACGTCAGAATATGACTTCTGATGACTCTGAGCTGTCAACAGTCGCTCCCGGATAAGCTTTACTTTCTCTATGGCCTGTTGAACCAGGTCTGGCCCATATAACCCAGATTCCCCAACATCAAACCACCATATAGGAGATCTGCACTTACGCCCATACAAAGCCTCGTACGGAGCCATCTGAATACTGTAGTGGTAACTGTTATTATATGCAAACTCGACAAGAGGTAGATGTTCATCCCAACTTCTTTTAAAATCCAACACACATACTCGTAACATATCCTCGAGCGTCTGAATTGTGCGCTCGGCTTGTCCATCAGTCTGTGGATGAAAAGCTGTGCTGAGATTCACCTGAGTCCCTAGACCTCTCTGAAATGACCTCCAAAAATGTGCTGTAAACTGAGCCCCACGGTCAGATATAATAGAAACTGGTACTCCGTGTAGCCGCACTATCTCCTTAATATATAACTTGGCATAATCTTCTGCTGTATATGTAGATCTGACCGGTAGGAAGTGAGCTGATTTCGTGAGCCTATCGACTATCACCCATATGGAATCGAACTTATGATTAGAACGAGGTAAACCCGTGATAAAGTCCATGTTTATCGCCTCCCATTTCCATGTCGGGATCTCTATAGTCTGCATTAGCCCTCCAGGCTTCTGGTGCTCTATCTTCACTTGCTGGCAACTAGTACATTGGGCGACAAACTCAGCAATGTTCTTCTTCATATCATTCCACCAGTACACATCCTTAATGTCATGATACATCTTCGTCGACCCAGGATGGATGGAATACCATGAATAATGTGCCTCTGACATAATCCTGTCTCGTAGCCCTGCTATATCTGGAACACACAAACGAACCCTATATCTGAGAACCCCATCTCCCTTTAGCTCTAACAGTGGTTTCTTCTGCTGCGGAACTCGCTCTCTCAGCTCGACCAACTCTGGGTCCTCGTACTGCCTTTCCTTGACTTCCGCTATGAGGGATGATTTTGTAGTGTTTTGGAGTACAACTCCACCATCCTCAGAATCTACTAACCGAACCCCCAACGAAGACAATTGATGAATCTCTCTAGCTAATTGTCTTTTCTCGGGATCTACATGTGCTAAGCTACCCATAGATCGACGACTTAATGCATCTGCTACAACATTAGCTTTCCCTGGATGGTAGAGAATGTTAACATCGTAATCTTTCAATAACTCAAGCCATCGCCTCTGTCGCAAATTCAACTCTTTCTGCTTGAAGATATATTGTAGGCTTTTATGATCAGTAAATACATCAACATGAACACCATATAAATAATGCCGCCATATCTTAAGTGCATGGACAACCGCAGCTAACTCGAGGTCGTGGGTCGGATAATTCCTCTCGTGCTTCCTCAACTGCCTTGAAGCATACGCAATTACCTTCCCATGTTGCATCAGGACACATCCTAACCCGACACCTGATGCATCACAATACACGGCATAACCCTCTAGACCCTCTGGAAGTGTTAGAACTAGAGCTGAGGTCAACCTGTTCTTAAGCTCTTGGAAACTCCGCTCACAAGCCTCTGTCCATTGAAACTTAGTTTCTTTCTGTGTCAACTTCGTCAATGGTGCCGAAAGGGAAGAAAAACCCTCTACGAACCTCCGATAGTATCCTGCTAAGCCTAGAAAGCTACGAACCTCTGTCGGAGTGGTAGGTCTAGGCCAATATTTCACGGCCTCAATCTTCTGAGTGTCCACCTTTATCCCTTCATCTGATACAATATGCCCCAAGAATGCTACAGACTTCAACCAGAACTCACATTTAGAAAACTTAGCATACAACTTATGATCACGGAGGGTTTGGAGTACCGCTCGCAGGTGGTCCGCATGCTCATCCTCTGAACGGGAATAAACCAGAATATCATCAATAAATACTATCACGAACAGATCTAAAAATGGCCGGAATAGGCTATTCATCAAGTCCATAAATACAGCGGGTGCATTAGTCAACCCGAAGGACATGACAAGGAACTCGAAGTGGCCATATCGGGTCCTGAAGGCTGTCTTCGGAATATCTTTTTCCCGAACTCTGACCTGGTGGTACCCCGACCTCAAATCTATCTTTGAAAAGCATCTATCCCCCTGCAACTGATCAAACAAGTCATCGATCCTTGGAAGTGGATACTTATTCTTAATAGTTACCTTGTTCAGCTGCCTATAATCGATACACATCCTCAGCGAGCCGTCTTTCTTCCGCACAAATAGTACTGGTGCACCCCAAGGTGAGGTACTGGGCCTGATGTAACCTTTCTCCAGCAAATCTTTTGACTGCTCCTTCAACTCCTTCAATTCGCCAGGTGCCATTCTATACGGAGGGACGGATATTGGTTGAGTTCTTGGAAGCAAATCGATGCTAAAATCAATCTCTCGCTCTGGAGGAATACCTGGAAGCTCATCTGGAAACACATCTGCATACTCTTTGACTACGGGAATAGACTGAAGTGTAGGTATCTCAGCATCTGCATCTCTAACTCGCACAATATGATAAATGCACCCTTTTGCGATCATTTTCCTCGCCTTCAGATAGGAAATAAACCTACCTCTGGGTGTTGGTGTATTACCTACCCATTCAAGGACTGGCTCACCCGAAAAATGAAATCTGGCTGCCTTTGCTCGGCAATCAACTGTGGCATAGCAAGCTGCCAACCAGTCCATGCCCATGATAGCATCAAAATCCATCATCTCTAGCTCAACTAGGTCAGCTGAGGTCTGACGACTACAAATTGTCACCGTACAACCTCGGTAAACCCGTCTAGCAATAATCGATTCTCCGACCGGTGTAGATACCGCAAAAGGATCACTTAGTATTTCAGGCACTATACCAAAATTCCTCGCGACAAATGGGGTAATATATGATAAAGTAGATCCTAGGTCTATCAAAGCATAAGCATCGTGAGAGCAAATGGTTAATATACCTGTCACAACGTCTGGTGAAGACTCCTGGTCCTGTCGACCCGCTAAAGCATAGATACGGTTTTGACTACCACTTGAACTGGAACCTCTACCTCTGCCCCGACCTCTACCAGCCGAAGACTGAGACTCGCACCCTGAAGGATGCACTGACATAGATGATCCTGTTGCTGAACTCGCTGGTTGTGCCATTCCCCCCGAATATCTATTTGGGCAATCTCGCATCATATGCCCTGGACGCCCACATGTATAACAAGCATCAGAACTTGCTCGGCATTGGCCCAAGTGTCCTCTACCACAGATGTCACACCGTGGAGGAAATGACCATGTCTGTGTAGATCCTCACTGTCGCTGCAAACCCAACGCCCGTGAGCTCTCACCTAGTCCTGACTTAGTATAACGGTCATACCTGTAACCCTGTAACTGAGGTGGCGGAGGCCTAGGTGGCCGTCCGAAGTACTGGGTCCTATAACTACCCTGAGATTGCTCCTGAGACCTGGGAAATCTCATCCTCTTACGTTGCCCTTGCTCAGCCCTCTCTGTACCCTGCTGCCGACGCCTACCCCTTTCTATATTCTGGGCGAATGCCTGAATCCGGGAGATATCCATACTATCCTGCAATGCAGCGGTGGCACATGCCTCGGTTAACTCTGGGGCTAACCCTGCTATAAACCTGTGAATCCTGTCCCGCATAGTAGCAACTATGGATGGTGCATATCTGGCCAATGAGTCAAAACGGAGACTATACTCTCGAACACTCATATTACCCTGCTTGAGGGCTAGAAACTGATCGACTCGAGCCTGTCGGATCTCCCGTGGTAAGTACTGGTCAAGGAAGGCATCTGAAAAATTCTCCCAAATAGCTGGAGGTGCATCACGTCCCCTGGACCTCTCCCATCCCTCATACCAAAGGATGGCTATATCTCGGAGTCGAAAAGCTGCTAGCTCAACGGCCTCTTTCTCCGTGGCATGCATAACACGAAAGATCCTGTGAAGCTGATCTATGAAATCCTGCGGGTCCTCCCTCTGATCTGTCCCCGTGAACTCTGGGGGACTCAAAGCAATAAACTCTCGGACCCTTGAACTCCCAGACCCCTCAGAAGTTCCTGCACTAGCTGATGCCCTAGCCTGTTGCTGGGTAGCTACCAACTGTGTCAACAAATGCACCGCACTCCTTAAGTCCCGATCTGATGGAAGTGGAGGGGGAACTGGATGTGCGGTTTCCCTAGGAATCTCCGTAGTTGGTGGAGGAGCCGGTAATGGCTGAGTAGGGGTCTCAACTTGAGCCTCAGACTGGGCCCCATCTACTAGGGGTACCCTGCTGGTCCCCTCACCTACTACTGTATCTCTCCTCTGGCTAGCCGTAGTCTTCCTAGTCACCGTCATCTGTGCATGCAAACACCAACACATAAGTTTAATTCAAATTTCCTATAACTCAGTTCTATAGCACGATTTAGATTTCAAAGAAGTGTAACCAACTCCTAAATGCCCTGTAGTGCCCTGCTTATATAATGTGGTGCACAACACATCTATAAACAAGACTCTACTAGACACGGCTTGTAGACTCCCTAGGATAGAACTGCTCTGATACCAAGTTTGTCACGCCCCGAACCTAGGAGCGAGACAAGCACCTGGTGCCTCACCTAACCTGGCGTACCAAATTGCGACTAAGGGACTCTGAACACATAATGTCATACTTTGTCCATGGGGCCACCTTGCAAGACAATTTGCGAAGCAAAATATAAAACTGAATGGAAACTAGCGCTAACTAAACATCAATATAAAGCTAGGCTGAAAAGGCCGTCATAGCTATTACAGCTGACAAACCACCAAATTATACATACCAGGCCTACAAACCTAACATACTGCACTAACCAACAGGATATGTCTACAAGCCTCTACTGATAGATGTACTATGATTGGAACAGGGCCCCGACCTACCCATAACATATATACAGATATACATAAGATGTACCCAACACAATAGACCTGGCAACTCCGAAAGGCGTGGAGCTTACCGATCAGGCTGAACTCGAGAAACACCTACTGAGGAGATCTACTCGTCTATCAATCTGAACCTGCATGCATGAAATGCAGTGTCCCCGGAAAAGGGACGTTAGTACGAAATAATGTACCGAGTATGTAAGGCAATAACATAACTGAAAATCAAAACTGAACAGATAATATAATAACTGGAAGTAACTGGGAGTCAAAGATGATCTGGAGATATACTTACCTGCTGATACTGACTCAACTCCTTCAATGTAGTAAGTAAAATAATTGTACGTCCTTATAAGGCTCGGTATATATAACTGATGTGCCATAGTAGGCTCGCTCAAAGGCGCTCGGCCATACTAGGCTATGTATCTCGACCATGCTGGGCTCGCTCATAGGCGCTCGGCCACAGTAGGCTCGGTATATAACTTTCCATCTGATCAGAGGTTGCCCAATAGGGGCCTGCCCATCGATTATAGCTCGATGGTAAAGAAAATACTGTAATACTGTATATATAGGCTTGTTACTCTCTTGACTGGAAGAAGACAATACTAAATTGAATATAGAATCTCGATAAGGAATAATATTGTAACTTATGAGACTAGAATAGTGTGAATAAATTCATGAATATAAACTTCTCTTTTTGTCTCATTACTAACACATGTAGCTACGAGATCATGCCAAAATGAAGGAAGGCTTAGCCTTAACATACCTTATCACAATCTTTCCAATCACCAAGTTGAACTCACCTCTTTTCACCTTAATCTACAAGAACGATAATAATACTATCGTTAAGTTACGAAAGGTACAACTATCGCACAACGAACGACAAACTTATTTTGTATTAAAACGGACAGCATCTCCCCTATAATCCTTACTTCCTCCAAATTCAAGATAACACCAACAATACAAGAACAGAACAATAACAACATATATACATCATTTTCCAGCCCTATATACACCATCAAATACTACAAAACAGCCCAACACACCCCAATCTCTTCGTACACAAAACGACCACCGTAGTAGTGTCAAACGACCCGAAAATGTTATGACGAACGACCAGCCAACCACCCTACATTTATATGGTGTTTATAAACCCCCTTCCTCCTCCAAAACTCCACAAAATAGTAGTAAAACACGCAGCCCAACAGCAACACAAAACAGTCCAAAAAACAGTCCGCTACAAGTGAATAACTCGAACTCACGGCTTCCGATCACCGTCCCGTGAATTCTTACAAGTATAGAACGACTTACCATGAATTTACAGAAGAAAAATTGGATGAAAGAGAGAAGTAAACTCACCTTATTTGTTGGATAACTCAGCTCTTATCTTGGTTCTTCAAACTCTAGGTTTTACCTCCAATTGGAACTTGAAAGGGAGAGAAAATCAATTAGGGTTTGTGGGAAATTTTTGGGAGGATTCTTTGCAGAGCTTATGTCTGGTTATTATGCTCTATTTTAAGTCTAATATATGAAGAAAATAGGCCCTTAAAAGGCCTCTTTGGACGACCCGAAATGGCCCATTTTTGGGCTTTCATTTAAGCAAGTAGGTGACACACCTACTTGTCACCTAGCAGCTTGCACAGTATCGCACAAATGCCCATATCTTTCTACTCCAATGTTATATTGACAAACGGTTTAATGAGTTGGAAAATAGACTCATAGATCTTTAATTTGATGGGTGGAACACCCCATAACTCTAAGTATATTGGGAGAAAATCGCAGTTACATTTGACCCAAAATTTCAGTAAAACTTATGAGTGTAACTTGTGATGACTTTCATCGACTTTTGTTCCACAACTCGCTTGACATTAAAACATAACACACGGATGTCATACGACTAATATAAATCATAACATAATCTCTTTATCATGTTAATCACCCTAATCTCACCCCAGAGGTACATGTTATAACATTCCCAACTTGTCGACTTTCGACGAAACATTGTTTTATTTAATTGCTTTAGCTTCTGAACTGTCCAACCCTCTTTGTACTTGTTGTTCATGATCTTCAATATTTGTAACCTCAGAGGTAACATGATTAACTTACTTTATATACTTTTAAATATTATCTCATTTTTGGTCCTACATTAGTTTGCTTACGACGCATTTTTACGTACGAAAATATAGGGTGTAACAAGCATCCTTAAATTTCATGTTCCAATTCTGCTTGCCAACACAAAAATTACCATTACCATCTCCAGGAAATGCTTGCCCATGTTCCAACCTTTCATCCTTGAAACCTAAGTGGCATGAACCACCATCATCAACACAATATTGCCTTGAAAGTTCTACAACAGCTCTGGCAGCTAGGCTTGCATGTTCTGCAAACTCAGTCACTACTTTAGCAGCAGAGGTAGCATCCTTAAATTTCATGTTCCAATTCTGACTGCCAATAGAAAAATTACCATTACCATCTCCAAGAAATGATTGCCCATGTTACAACCTTTCATCCTTGAATCCTAAGTGGCATGAACCACTATCATCAACACAATATTGCCTTGAATGTTCTCCCATAGCTCTGGCAGCTAGGCTTGCATGTTCTCCAAACTCAGTCATTGCTTGAGCATCATAGGTAGCATCCTTAAATTTCATGTTCCAATTCTACCTGCCATCAAAAAAATTACCATTACCATCTCCAGGAAATGATTGCCCATTTCCAACGTTTCATCCTTGACATCTAAGTGGCATGAACTACCATCATCAACACAGTATTGCCTAGAAAGTTCTACAAAAGCTCTGGCTGTTACGCTTGCATGTTCTGCAAACTCAGTCACTACTTTAGCATTAGAGGTAGCATCCTAAAATTTCATGTTCTAATTCTGCCTGCCAATAGAAAAATTACCATTACCATCTCGAGGAAATGATTGCCCATGTTCCAACCTTTCATCCTTGAAACCTAAGTGGCATGAACCACCATCATCAACATAATATTGCCTTGAAAGTTCTCCAACAGTTAAGGCAGCTAGGCTTGCATGTTCTCCAAACTCAGCCGTTGCTTGACCAGCATAGGTAGCATCCTTAAATTTCATGTTCCAATTCTGCTTGCCAACATAAAAATTACCATTACCATCTCCAGGAAATGCTTGCCCATGTTCCAACATTTCATCCTTGAAACCTAAGTGGCATGAACCACCATCATCAACACAATATTGCCTTGAAAGTTCTACAACAGCTCTGGCAGCTAGGCTTGCATGTTCTGCAAACTCAGTCACTACTTTAGCAGCAGAGGTAGCATCCTTAAATTTCATGTTCCAATTCTGCCTGCCAATAGAAAAATT
This sequence comes from Nicotiana tomentosiformis, assembly GCF_000390325.3. NCBI lineage: Eukaryota > Viridiplantae > Streptophyta > Magnoliopsida > Solanales > Solanaceae > Nicotiana > Nicotiana tomentosiformis. The sequence goes on from NW_027174586.1 coordinate 219,232, forward strand.
ACCATTACCATCTCCAGGAAATGATTGCCCATGTTACAACATTTCATCCTTGAAACCTAAGTGGCATGAACCACCATCATCAACACAATATTGCCTTGAAAGTTCTACAACACCTCTGGCAGCTAGGCTTGTTTGTTCTGCAAACTCAGCCGATGCTTGAGCAGTAGAGGTAGCATCCTTAAATTTCATGTTCCAATTCTGCCTGACAATAGAAAAATTACCATCTCCAGGAAATGATTGCCCATGTTCCAACCTTTCATCCTTGAAACCTAAGTGGCATGAACCACCATCATCAACATAGTATTGCCTTGAAAGTTAAACAACAGCTCTTGTAGCTTGGCTTGTATGTTCTGCAAACTCATCCGCTGCTTGAGAAGCAGAGGTAGCATCCTTAAATTTCATGTTCCAATTCTGTTTCCCAATAGAAAAATTACCATCTCTAGGAAATGATTGCCCATGTTCCAACCTTTCATCCTTGAAACCTAAGTGGCATGAACCACCATCATCAACACAATATTGCCTTGAAAGTTATACAATAGCTCTAGCAGCTAGGCTTGCATGTTTTGCAAACTCATCTGCTGCTTGAGAAGCAGAGGTAGCATCCTTAAATTTCAAGTTCCAATTCTGCTTGTCAACCGAAGAATTACCATCTCCAGGAAATGATTGCCCATGTTCCAACCTTTCATCCTTGAAACCTAAGTGGCATGAACCCCCATCATTAACACAATATTGCCTTGAAATTAATACAACAGCTCTGGCAGCTAGGCTTGCATGTTCTGCAAACTCATCCGCTGGTTGAGAAGCAGAGGTAGCATCCTTAAATTTCATGTTCCAATTTTGCTTGCCAAACGAAAAATTAACATCTCCAGGAAATGCTTGCCCATGTTCCAACCTTTCATCCTTGAAACCTAAGTGGCCTGAACCACCATCATCAACACAATATTGCCTTGAAATTTCTACAACAGCTCTGGCTGCTAGGCTTGCATGTTCTGCAAACTCAATCGCTACTTTAGCAGCAGAGGTAGCTTCCTTAAATTTCATGTTCCAATTCTGCCTGCCAATAGAAAAATTACCATTACCATCTCGAGGAAATGATTGCCCATGTTCCAACCTTTCATCCTTGAAGCCTAAGTGGCATGAACCACCATCATCAACACAATATTGCCTTGAAGGTTCTCCAACAGCTCTGGCAGCTAGGCTTGCATGTTCTCCAAACACAGCCGTTGCTAGAGCAGCATAGGTAGCATCCTTAAATTTCATGTTCCAATTCTGCTTGCCAACACAAAAATTACCATTACCATATCCAGGAAATGCTTGCCCATGTTCCAACCTTTCATCCTTGAAACCTAAGTGGCATGAACCACCATCATCAACACAATATTGCCTTGAAAGTTCTACAACAGCTCTGGCAGCTAGGCTTGCATGTTCTGCAAACTCAGTCACTACTTTAGCAGCAGAGGTAGCATCCTTAAATTTCATGTTCCAATTCTGACTGCCAATAGAAAAATTACCATTACCATCTCCAGGAAATGATTGCCCATGTTACAACCTTTCATCCTTGAATCCTAAGTGGCATGAACCACCATCATCAACACAATATTGCCTTGAAAGTTCTCCCATAGCTCTGGCAGCTAGGCTTGCATGTTCTCCAAACTCAGCCGTTGCTTGAGCATCATAGGTAGCATCCTTAAATTTCATGTTCCAATTCTACCTGCCATCAAAAAAATTACCATTACCATCTCGAGGAAATGATTGCCCATTTCCAACGTTTCATCCTTGAAACCTAAGTGGCATGAACCACCATCATCAACACAGTATTGCCAAGAAAGTTCTACAACAGCTCTTGCTGCTACGCTTGCATGTTCTGCAAACTCAGTCACTACTTTATCATCAGAGGTAGCATCCTTAAATTTCATGTTCCAATTCTGCATGCCAATAGAAAAATTACCATTACCACCTCCAGGAAATGATTGCCCATGTTCCAACCTTTCATCCTTGAAACCTAAGTGGCATGAACCACCATCATCAACACAATATTGCCTTGAAAGTTCTCCAACAGCTCTGGCAGCTAGGCTTGCATGTTATCCAAACTCAGTCGTTGCTTGACCAGCATAAGTAGCATCCTTAAATTTCATGTTCCAATTCTGCTTGCCAACACAAAAATTACCATTACCATCTCCAGGAAATGCTCGCCCATGTTCCAACCTTTCATCCTTGAAACCAAAGTGGCATGAACCACCATCATTAACACAATATTGCCTTGAAAGTTCTACAACAGCTCTGGCAGCTAGGCTTGCATGTTCTGCAAACTCAGTCACTACTTTTGCAGCAGAGGTAGCATCCTTAAATTTCATGTTCCAATTCTGCCTGCCAATAGAAAAATTACCATTACCATCTCCAGGAAATGATTGCCCATGTTACAACATTTCATCCTTGAAACCTAAGTGGCATGAACCACCATCATCAACACAATATTGCCTTGAAAGTTCTACAACACCTCTGGCAGCTAGGCTTGGTTGTTCTCCAAACTCAGCCGTTGCTTGACCAGCATAGGTAGCATCCTTAAATTTCATGTTCCAATTCTGCTTGCCAACACAAAAATTACCATTACCATCTCTAGGAAATGCTTGCCCATGTTCCAACCTTTCATCCTTGAAACCAAAGTGGCATGAACCACCATCATTAACACAATATTGCCTTGAAAGTTCTACAACAGCTCTGGCAGCTAGGCTTGCATGTTCTGCAAACTCAGTCACTACATTAGCAGAAGAGGTAGCATCCTTAAATTCCATGTTCCGATTCTGCATGCCAATAGAAAAATTACCATTACCATCTCTAGAAAATGATTGCCCATGTTACAACCTTTCATCCTTGAAACCTAAGTGGCATGAACCACCATCATCAACACAATATTGCCTTCAAATTTATACAACAGCTCTGGCAGCTAGGCTTGCATGTTCCGCAAACTCATCCGCTGCTTGAGAAGTAGAGGTAGCATCCTTAAATTTCATGTTCCAATTTTGCTTGCCAACCGAAAAATTAACATCTCCAGGAAATGCTCGCCCATGTTCCAACCTTTCATCCTTGAAACCTAAGTGGCATGAACCACCATCATTAACACAATATTGCCTTGAAAGTTCTACAACAGCTCTGGCAGCTAGGCTTGCATGTTCTACAAACTCAGTCACTACTTTAGAAGCAGAGGTAGCATCCTTAAATTTCATGTTCCAATTCTGCCTGCCAATAGAAAAATTACCATTACCATCTCCAGGAAATGATTGCCCATGTTACAACATTTCATCCTTGAAACCTAAGTGGCATGAACAACCATCATCAACACAATATTGCCTTGAAAGTTCTACAACACCTCTGGCAGCTAGGCTTGGTTGTTCTGCAAACTCAGCCGCTGCTTTAGCAGCAGAGGTAGCTTCCTTAAATTTCATGTTCCAATTCTGCCTGCCAATAGAAAAATTACCATTACCATCTGCAGGAAATGATTGCCCATGTTCCAACCTTTCATCCTTGAAACCTAAGTGGCATGAACCACCATCATCAACACAATATTGCCTTGAAAGTTCTCCCACAGCTCTGGCAGCTAGGCTTGCATGTTCTCCAAACTCAGCCGTTGCTTGAGCAGCATAGGTAGCATCCTTAAATTTCATGTTCCAATTCTACCTGCCATCAGAAAAATTACCATTACCATCTCCAGGAAATGTTTGCCCATTTCCAACGTTTCATCCTTGAAACCTAAGTGGCATGAACCACCATCATCAACACAATATTGCCTTGAAAGTTCTCCCACAGCTCTGGCAGCTAGGCTTGCATGTTCTCCAAACTCAGCTGTTGCTTGAGCAGCATAGGTAGCATCCTTAAATTTCATGTTCCAATTCTACCTGCCATCAGAAAAATTACCATTACCATCTCCAGGAAATGTTTGCCCATTTCCAATGTTTCATCCTTGAAACCTAAGTGGCATGAACCACCATCATCAACACAATATTGCCTTGAAAGTTCTTCAACAGCTCTTGCTGCTACGCTTGCATGTTCTGCAAACTCAGTCACTACTTTAGAATCAGAGGTAGCATCCTTAAATTTCATGTTCCAATTCTGACTGCCAATAGAAAAATTACCATTACCATCTCCAGGAAATGATTGCCCATGTTACAACCTTTCATCCTTGAATCCTAAGTGGCATGAACCACCATCATCAACACAATATTGCCTTGAAAGTTCTCCAACAGCTCTGGCAGCTAGGCTTGCATGTTATCCAAACTCAGTCGTTGCTTGACCAGCATAAGTAGCATCCTTAAATTTCATGTTCCAATTCTGCTTGCCAACACAAAAATTACCATTACCATCTCCAGGAAATGCTCGCCCATGTTCCAACCTTTCATCCTTGAAACCAAAGTGGCATGAACCACCATCATTAACACAATATTGCCTTGAAAGTTCTACAACAGCTCTGGCAGCTAGGCTTGCATGTTCTGCAAACTCAGTCACTACTTTTGCAGCAGAGGTAGCATCCTTAAATTTCATGTTCCAATTCTGCCTGCCAATAGAAAAATTACCATTACCATCTCCAGGAAATGATTGCCCATGTTACAACATTTCATCCTTGAAACCTAAGTGGCATGAACCACCATCATCAACACAATATTGCCTTGAAAGTTCTACAACACCTCTGGCAGCTAGGCTTGGTTGTTCTCCAAACTCAGCCGTTGCTTGACCAGCATAGGTAGCATCCTTAAATTTCATGTTCCAATTCTGCTTGCCAACACAAAAATTACCATTACCATCTCTAGGAAATGCTTGCCCATGTTCCAACCTTTCATCCTAGAAACCTAAGTGGCATGAACCACCATCATTAACATAATATTGCCTTGAAAGTTCTTCAACAGCTCTGGCAGCTAGGCTTGCATGTTCTGCAAACTCAGTCACTACATTAGCAGAAGAGGTAGCATCCTTAAATTCCATGTTCCGATTCTGCATGCCAATAGAAAAATTACCATTACCATCTCTAGAAAATGATTGCCCATGTTACAACCTTTCATCCTTGAAACCTAAGTGGCATGAACCACTATCATCAACACAATATTGCCTTTAAATTTATACAACAGCTCTGGCAGCTAGGCTTGCATGTTCCGCAAACTCATCCGCTGCTTGAGAAGTAGAGGTAGCATCCTTAAATTTCATGTTCCAATTTTGCTTGCCAACCGAAAAATTAACATCTCCAGGAAATGCTCGCCCATGTTCCAACCTTTCATCCTTGAAACCTAAGTGGCATGAACCACCATCATTAACACAATATTGCCTTGAAAGTTCTACAACAGCTCTGGCAGCTAGGCTTGCATGTTCTACAAACTCAGTCACTACTTTAGAAGCAGAGGTAGCATCCTTAAATTTCATGTTCCAATTCTGCCTGCCAATAGAAAAATTACCATTACCATCTCCAGGAAATGATTGCCCATGTTACAACATTTCATCCTTGAAACCTAAGTGGCATGAACCACCATCATCAACACAATATTGCCTTGAAAGTTCTATAACACCTCTGGCACCTAGGCTTGGTTGTTCTGCAAACTCAGCCGCTGCTTTAGCAGCAGAGGTAGCTTCCTTAAATTTCATGTTCCAATTCTGCCTGCCAATAGAAAAATTACCATTACCATCTGCAGGAAATGATTGCCCATGTTCCAACCTTTCATCCTTGAAACCTAAGTGGCATGAACCACCATCATCAACACAATATTGCCTTGAAAGTTCTCCCACAGCTCAGGCAGCTAGGCTTGCATGTTCTCCAAACTCAGCCGTTGCTTGAGCAGCATAGGTAGCATCCTTAAATTTCATGTTCCAATTCTACCTGCCATCAGAAAAATTACCATTACCATCTCCAGGAAATGTTTGCCCATTTCCAACGTTTCATCCTTGAAACCTAAGTGGCATGAACCACCATCATCAACACAGTATTGCCTTGAAAGTTCTACAACAGCTCTGGCTGCTACGCTTGCATGTTCTGCAAACTCAGTCACTACTTTAGCATCAGAGGTAGCATCCTTAAATTTCATGATCCAATTCTGCATGCCAATAGAAAAATTACCATTACCATCTCTAGGAAATGATTGCCCATGTTCCAACCTTTCATCCTTGAAACCTAAGTGGCATGAACCACCATCATCAACACAATATTGCCTTGAAAGTTCTCCAACAGCTCCGGCAGCTAGGCTTGCATGTTCTCCAAACTCAGTCGTTGCTTGACCAGCATAAGTAGCATCCTTAAATTTCATGTTCCAATTCTGCTTGCCAACACAAAAATTACCATTACAATCTCCAGGAAATGCTCGCCCATGTTCCAACCTTTCATCCTTGAAACCAAAGTGGCACGAACCACCATCATTAACACAATATTGCCTTGAAAGTTCTACAACAGCTCTGGCAGCTAGGCTTGCATGTTCTGCAAACTCAGTCACTACTTTTGCAGCAGAGGTAGCATCCTTAAATTTCATGTTCCAATTCTGCCTGCCAATAGAAAAATTACCATTACCATCTCCAGGAAATGATTGCCTATGTTACAACATTTCATCCTTGAAACCTAAGTGGCATGAACCACCATCATCAACACAATATTGCCTTGAAAGTTCTACAACACCTCTGGCAGCTAGGCTTGGTTGTTCTGCAAACTCAGCCGCTGCTTTAGCAGCAGAGGTAGCTTCCTTAAATTTCATGTTCCAATTCTGCCTGCCAATAGAAAAATTACCATTACCATCTGCAGGAAATGATTGCCCATGTTTCAACCTTTCATCCTTGAAACCTAAGTGGTATGAACCAGCATCATCAACACAATATTGCCTTGAAAGTTCTCCCACAGCTATGGCAGCTAGGCTTGCATGTTCTCCAAACTCAGCCGTTGCTTGAGCGGCATAGGTAGCATCCTTAAATTTCATGTCCCAATTCTACCTGCCATCAGAAAAATTACCATTACCGTCTCCAGGAAATGATTGCCCATTTCCAACGTTTCATACTTGAAACCTAAGTGGCATGAACCACCATCATCAACACAGTATTGCCTTGAAATTTCTACAACAGCTCTGGCTGCTAGGCTTGCATGTTCTGCAAACTCACTCACTACTTTAGCAGCAGAGGTAGCATCCTTAAATTTCATGTTCCAATTCTGCCTGCCAATAGAAAAATTACCATTACCATCTCGAGGAAATGATTGCCCATGTTACACCCTTTCATCCTTGAAACCTAAGTGGCATGAACCACCATAATCAACACAATATTGCCTTGAAGGTTCTCCAACAGCTCTGGCAGCTAGGCTTGCATGCTCTCCAAACTCAGCCGTTGCTTGACCAGCATAGGTAGCATCCTTAAAATTCATGTTCCAATTCTGCTTGCCCACACAAAAATTACCATTACCATCTCCAGAAAATGCTTGCCCATGTTCCAACCTTTCATCCTTGAAACCTAAGTGGCATGAACCACCATCATCAACACAATATTGCCTTGAAAGTTCTACAACTGCTCTGGCAGTTAGGCTTGCATGTTCTGCAAACTCAGACACTACTTTAGCAGCAGAGGTAGCATCCTTAAATTTCATGTTCCAATTCTGCCTGCCAACAGAAATATTACCATTACCATCTCCAGGAAATGATTGCCCATGTTCCAACCGTTCATCCTTGAAACCTAAGTGGCATGAACCACCATCATCAACACAATATTGGCTTGAAAGTTCTCCCACAGCTCTGGCAGCTAGGCTTGCATGTTCTCCAAACTCAGCCGTTGCTTGAGCATCATAGGTAGCATCCTTAAATTTCATGTTCCAATTCTACCTGCCATCAGAAAAATTACCATTACCATCTCCAGGAAATGATTGCCCATTTCCAACGTTTCATCCTTGAAACCTAAGTGGCATGAACCACTATCATCAACACAGTATTGCCTAGAAAGTTCTACAATAGCTCTGGTTGTTACGCTTGCATGTTCAGCAAACTCAGTCATTACTTTAGCATTAGAGGTAGCATCCTTAAATTTCATGTTCCAATTCTGCCTGCCAATAGAAAAATTACCATTAGCATCTTGAGGAAATGATTGCCCATGTTCCAACCTTTCATCCTTGAAACCTAAGTGGAATGAACCACCATCATCAACATAATATTGCCTTGAAAGTTCTCCAACAGCTCTGGCAGCTAGGCTTGCATGTTCTCCAAACTCAGCCGTTGCTTGACCAGCATAGGTAGCATCCTTAAAATTCATGTTCCAATTCTGCTTGCCAACATAAAAATTACCATTACCATCACTAGGAAATGCTTGCCCATGTTCCAACCTTTCATCCTTGAAACCTAAGTGGCATGAACCACCATCATCAACACAATATTGCCTTGAAAGTTCTACAACAGCTCTGGCAGCTAGGCTTGCATGTTCTGCAAAATCAGTCACTACTTTAGCAGTAGAGGTAGCATCCTTAAATTTCATGTTCCAATTCTGCCTGCCAATAAAAAAATTACCATTACCATCTCCAAGAAATGATTGCCCATGTTACAACATTTCATCCTTGAAACCTAAGTGGCATGAACCACCATCATCAACACAATATTGCCTTGAAAGTTCTACAACACCTCTGGCAGCTAGGCTTGGTTGTTCTGCAAACTCAGCCACTGCTTGAGCAGCTAGAGGTAGCATCCTTAAATTTCATGTTCCAATTCTGCCTGCCAATAGAAAAATTACCATCTCCAGGAAATGATTGCCCATGTTCCAACCTTTCATCCTTTAAACCTAAGTGGCATGAACCACCATCATCAACATAGTATAGCCTTGAAAGTTAAACAACAGCTCTTGTAGCTAGGCTTGTATGTTCTGCAAACTCATTCGCTGCTTGAGAAGTAGAGGTAGCATCCTTAAATTTCATGTTCCAATTCTATTTACCAACAGAAAAATTACCATCTCCAGGAAATGCTTGCCCATGTTCCAACCTTTCATCCTTGAAACCTAAGTGGCATGAACCACCATCATCAACACAATATTGCCTTGAAAGTTATACAACAGCTCTAGCAGCTAGGCTTGCATGTTCTGCAAACTCATCTGCTGCTTGAGAAGCAGAGGTAGCATCCTTAAATTTCAAGTTCCAATTCTGCTTGCCAACCGAAGAATTACCATCTCCAGGAAATGATTGCCCATGTTCCAACCTTTCATCCTTGAAACCCAAGTGGCATGAACCCTCATCATTAACACAATATTGCCTTGAAATTAATACAACAGCTCTGGCAGCTAGGCTTGCATGTTCTGCAAACTCATCCGCTGGTTGAGAAGCAGAGGTAGCATCCTTAAATTTCATGTTCCAATTTTGCTTGCTAAACGAAAAATTAACATCTCCAGGAAATGCTTGCCCATGTTCCAACCTTTCATCCTTGAAACCTAAGTGGCATGAACCACCATCATTAACACAATATTGCCTTGAAAGTTCTACAATAACTCTGGCAACTAGGCTTGCATGTTCTGCAAACTCAGTCACTACTTTAGCTGCAGAGGTAGCATCCTTAAAATTCATGTTCCAATTCTGCCTGCCTATAGAAAAGTTACCATTACCATCTCCAGGAAATGATTGCCCATGTTACAACATTTCATCCTTGAAACCTAAGTGGCATGAACCACCATCATCAACACAATATTGCCTCGAAAGTTCAACAACACCTCTGGCAGCTAGGCTTGGTTGTTCTGAATACTCAGCCGCTGCTTGAGCAGTAGAGGTAGCATCCTTAAATTTCATGTTCCAATTCTGCCTGCCAATAGAAAAATTACCATTACCATCTCCAGGAAATGATTGCCCATATTCAAACCTTTCATCCTTGAAACCTAAGTGGCATGAACCACCATCATCAACACAGTATTGCCTTGAAATTTCTACAACAGCTCTGCCAGCTAGGCTTGCATGTTCTACAAACTCAGTCACTACTTTAGCAGCATAGGTAGCATCCTTAAATTTCATGTTCCAATTCTGCCTGCTATCAGAAAAATTATCATTACCATCTCCAGGAAATGTTTGCCCATTTCCAACGTTTCATCCTTGAAACCTAAGTGGCATGAACCACCAACATCAACACAGTATTGCCTTGAAAGTTCTACAACAGCTCTGGCTGCTACGCTTGCTTGTTCTGCAAACTCAGTCACTACTTTAGCATCAGAGGTAGCATCCTTAAATTTCATGTTCTAATTCTGCCTGCCAATAGAAAAATTACCATTACCATCTCCAGGAAATGATTGCCCATGTTCCAACCTTTCATCCTTGAAACCTAAGAGGCATGAACCACCATCATGAACACAATATTGCCTTGAAAGTTCTCCAACAGCTCTAGCAGCTAGGCTTGCATGTTCTCCAAACTCAGCCGTTGCTTGACCAGCATAGGTAGCATCCTTAAATTTCATGTTCCAATTCTGCTTGCCAACACAAAAATTACCATTACCATCTCCAGGAAATGCTTGCCCATGTTCCAACCTTTCATCCTTGAAACCTAAGTGGCATGAACCACCATCATCAACATAATATTGCCTTGAAAGTTCTTCAACAGCTCTGGCAGCTAGGCTTGCATGTTCTGCAAACTCAGTCACTTCATTAGCAGAAGAGGTAGCATCCTTAAATTTCATGTTCCAATTCTGCATGCCAATAGAAAAATTACCATTACCATCTCTAGGAAATGATTGCCCATGTTACAACCTTTCATCCTTGAAACCTAAGTGGCATGAACCACCATCATCAACACAATATTGCCTTGAAATTTATACAACAGCTCTGGCAGCTAGGCTTGCATGTTCTGCAAACTCATCCGCTGCTTGAGAAGCAGAGGTAGCATCCTTAAATTTCATGTTCCAATTTTGCTTGCCAACCGAAAAATTAACATCTCCAGGAAATGCTCGCCCATGTTCCAACCTTTCATCCTTGAAACCTAAGTGGCATGAACAACCATCATTAACACAATATTGCCTTGAAAGTTCTACAACAGCTCTGGCAGCTAGGCTTGCATGTTCTGCAAACTCAGTCACTACTTTAGCAGCAGAGGTAGCATCCTTAAATTTCATGTTCCAATTCTGCCTGCCAATAGAAAAATTACCATTACCATCTCTAGGAAATGATTGCCCATGTTACAACATTTCATCCTTGAAACCTAAGTGGCATGAACCACCATCATCAACACAATATTACCTTGAAATTTCTACAACACCTTTGGCAGCTAGGCTTGGTTGTTCTGCAAACTCAGCCGCTGCTTGAGCAGCAGAGGTAGCATCCTTAAATTTCATGTTCCAATTCTGCCTGCCAATAGAAAAATTACCATTACCATCTCCAGGAAATGATTGCCCAAGTTCCAACCTTTCATCCTTGAAACCTAAGTGGCATGAACCACCATCATCAACACAGTATTGCCTTGAAATTTCTACAACAGCTCTGGCTGCTAGGCTTGTATGTTCTGCAAACTCAATCGCTACTTTAGCAGCAGAGGTAGCTTCCTTAAATTTCATGTTCCAATTCTTCCTGCCAATAGAAAAATTACCATTACCATCTCCATGAAATGCTTGCCCATGTTACAACATTTCATCCTTGAAACCTAAGTGGCATGAACAACCATCATCAACACAATATTGCCTTGAAAGTTCTACAACACCTCTGGCAGCTAGGCTTGCATGTTCTCCAAACTCAGTCGTTGCTTGAGCAACATAGGTAGCGTCCTTAAATTTCAAGTTCCAATTATACCTGCCATCAGAAAAATTACCATTACCATCTCCAGGAAATGTTTGCCCATTTCCAACGTTTCATCCCTGAAACCTAAGTGGCATGAACCACCATCATCAGCACAGTATTGCCTTGAAATTTATACAACAGCTCTGGCAGCTAGGCTTGCATGTTCTGCAAACTCATCCGCTACTTGAGAAGCAGAGGTAGCATCCTTAAATTTCATGTTCCAATTTTGCTTGCCAACCGAAAAATTAACATCTCTAGGAAATGTTTGCCCATTTCCAACGTTTCATCCTTGAAACCTAAGTGGCATGAACCACCATCATCAACACAGTATTGCCTTGAAAGTTCTACAACAGCTCTGGCAGCTAGGCTTGCATGTTCTGCAAACTCATCCGCTGCTTGAGAAGCAGAGGTAGCATCCTTAAATTTCATGTTCCAATTTTGCTTGCCAACCAAAAAATTAACATCTCCAGGAAATGCTCGCCCATGTTCCAACCTTTCATCCTTGAAACCTAAGTGGCATGAACAACCATCATTAACACAATATTGCCTTGAAAGTTCTACAACAGCTCTGGCAGCTAGGCTTGCATGTTCTGCAAACTCAGTCACTACTTTAGCAGCAGAGGTAGCATCCTTAAATTTCATGTTCCAATTCTGCCTGCCAATAGAAAAATTACCATTACCATCTCTAGGAAATGATTGCCCATGTTACAACATTTCATCCTTGAAACTTAAGTGGCATGAACCACCAACATCAACACAATATTACCTTGAAATTTCTACAACACCTTTGGCAGCTAGGCTTGGTTGTTCTGCAAACTCAGCCGCTGCTTGAGCAGCAGAGGTAGCATCCTTAAATTTCATGTTCCAATTCTGCCTGCCAATAGAAAAATTACCATTACCATCTCCAGGAAATGATTGCCCAAGTTCCAACTTTTCATCCTTGAAACCTAAGTGGCATGAACCACCATCATCAACACAGTATTGCCTTGAAATTTCTACAACAGATCTGGCTGCTAGGCTTGCATGTTCTGTAAACTCAATCGCTACTTTAGCAGCAGAGGTAGCTTCCTTAAATTTTATGTTCCAATTCTGCCTGCCAATAGAAAAATTACCATTACCATCTCTAGGAAATGATTGCCCATGTTACAACATTTCATCCTTGAAACCTAAGTGGCATGAACCACCATCATCAACACAATATTGCCTTGAAATTTCTACAACACCTCTGGCAGCTAGGCTTGGTTGTTCTGCAAACTCAGCCGCTGCTTGAGCAGCAGAGGTAGCATCCTTAAATTTCATGTTCCAATTCTGCCTGCCAATAGAAAAATTACCATTACCATCTCCAGGAAATGATTGCCCAAGTTCCAACCTTTCATCCTTGAAACCTAAGTGGCATGAACCACCATCATCAACATAGTATTGCCTTGAAATTTCTACAACAGCTCTGGCTGCTAGGCTTGCATGTTCTGCAAACTCAATCGCTACTTTAGCAGCAGAGGTAGCTTCCTTAAATTTCATGTTCCAATTCTGCCTGCCAATAGAAAAATTACCATTACCATCTCCATGAAATGCTTGCCCATGTTACAACATTTCATCCTTGAAACCTAAGTGGCATGAACCACCATCATCAACACAATATTGCCTTGAAAGTTCTACAACACCTCTGGCAGCTAGGCTTGCATGTTCTCCAAACTCAGTCGTTGCTTGAGCAGCATAGGTAGCGTCCTTAAATTTCTAGTTCCAATTATACCTGCCATCAGAAAATACCATTACCATCTCCAGGAAATGTTTGCCCATTTCCAATGTTTCATCCTTGAAACCTAAGTGGCATGAACCACCATCATCAGCACAGTATTGCCTTGAAAGCTCTACAACAGCTCTGGCTGCTACGCTTGCATGTTCTGCAAACTCTGTCACTACTTTAGCATCAGAGGTAGCATCCTTAAATTTCATGTTCTAATTCTGCCTGCCAATAGAAAAATTACCATTACCATCTCCAGGAAATGATTGCCCATGTTCCAACCTTTCATCCTTGAAACCTAAGAGGCATGAACCACCATCATCAACACAATATTGCCTTGAAAGTTCTCCAACAGCTCTGGCAGCTAGGCTTGCATGTTCTCCAAACTCAGCCGTTGCTTGACCAGCATAGGTAGCATCCTTAAATTTCATGTTCCAATTCTGCTTGCCAACATAAAAATTACCATTACCATCTCCAGGAAATGCTTGCCCATGTTCCAACCTTTCAACCTTGAAACCTAAGTGGCACGAACCACCATCATCAACATAATATTGCCTTGAAAGTTCTTCAACAGCTCTGGCAGCTAGGCTTGCATGTTCTGCAAACTCAGTCACTACATTAGCAGAAGAGGTAGCATCCTTAAATTTCATGTTCCAATTCTGCATGCCAATAGAAAAATTACCATTACCATCTCTAGGAAATGATTGCCCATGTTACAACCTTTCATCCTTGAAACCTAAGTGGCATGAACCACCATCATCAACACAATATTGCCTTGAAATTCATACAACAGCTCTGGCAGCTAGGCTTGCATGTTCTGCAAACTCATCCGCTGCTTGAGAAGCAGAGGTAGCATCCTTAAATTTCATGTTCCAATTTTGCTTGCCAACCGAAAAATTAACATCTCTAGGAAATGTTTGCCCATTTCCAACGTTTCATCCTTGAAACCTAAGTGGCATGAACCACCATCATCAACACAGTATTGCCTTGAAAGTTCTACAACAGCTCTGGCAGCTAGGCTTGCATGTTCTGCAAACTCATCCGCTGCTTGAGAAGCAGAGGTAGCATCCTTAAATTTCATGTTCCAATTTTGCTTGCCAACCAAAAAATTAACATCTCCAGGAAATGCTCGCCCATGTTCCAACCTTTCATCCTTGAAACCTAAGTGGCATGAACAACCATCATTAACACAATATTGCCTTGAAAGTTCTACAACAGCTCTGGCAGCTAGGCTTGCATGTTCTGCAAACTCAGTCACTACTTTAGCAGCAGAGGTAGCATCCTTAAATTTCATGTTCCAATTCTGCCTGCCAATAGAAAAATTACCATTACCATCTCTAGGAAATGATTGCCCATGTTACAACATTTCATCCTTGAAACTTAAGTGGCATGAACCACCAACATCAACACAATATTACCTTGAAATTTCTACAACACCTTTGGCAGCTAGGCTTGGTTGTTCTGCAAACTCAGCCGCTGCTTGAGCAGCAGAGGTAGCATCCTTAAATTTCATGTTCCAATTCTGCCTGCCAATAGAAAAATTACCATTACCATCTCCAGGAAATGATTGCCCAAGTTCCAACTTTTCATCCTTGAAACCTAAGTGGCATGAACCACCATCATCAACACAGTATTGCCTTGAAATTTCTACAACAGATCTGGCTGCTAGGCTTGCATGTTCTGTAAACTCAATCGCTACTTTAGCAGCAGAGGTAGCTTCCTTAAATTTTATGTTCCAATTCTGCCTGCCAATAGAAAAATTACCATTACCATCTCCAGGAAATGCTTGCCCATGTTACAACATTTCATCCTTGAAACCTAAGTGGCATGAACCACCATCATCAACACAATATTGCCTTGAAAGTTCTACAACACCTCTGGCAGCTAGGCTTGCATGTTCTCCAAACTCAGCCGTTGCTTGAGTAGCATAGGCAGCATCATTAAATTTAAAGTTCCAATTATACCTGCCATCAGAAAAATTACAATTACCATCTCCAGGAAATGTTTGCCCATTTCCAACGTTTCATCCTTGAATCCTAAGTGGCATGAACCACCATCATCAACACAGTATTGCCTTGAAAGTTCTACAACAACTCTGGCTGCTACGCTTGCATGTTCTGCAAACTCAGTCACTACTTTAGCATCAGAGGTAGCATCCTAAAATTTCATGTTCCAATTCTGCCTGCCAATAGAAAAATTACCATTACCATCTCCAGGAAATGTTTGCCCATTTCTAACGTTTCATCCTTGAATCCTAAGTGGCATGAACCACCATCATCAACACAGTATTGCCTTGAAAGTTCAACAACAACTCTGGCTGCTACGCTTGCATGTTCTGCAAACTCAGTCACTACTTTAGCATTAGAGGTAGAATCCTAAAATTTCATGTTCCAATTATACCTGCCATCAGAAAAATTACCATTACCATCTCCAGGAAATGATTGCCCATGTTCCAACCTTTCATCCTTGAAACCTAAGTGGCATGAACCACCATCATCAACACAATATTGCCTTGAAAGTTCTCCAACAGCTCTGGCAGCTAGGCTTGCATGTTCTCCAAACTCAGCCGTTGCTTGACCAGCATAGGTAGCATCCTTAAATTTCATGTTCCAATTCTGCTTGCCAACACAAAAATTACCATTACCATCTCCAGGAAATGCTTGCCCATGTTCCAACCTTTCATCCTTGAAACCTAAGTGGCATGAACCACCATCATCAACACAATATTGCCTTGAAAGTTCTACAACAGCTCTGGCAGCTAGGCTTGCATGTTCTGCAAACTCAGTCACTACTTTAGCAGCAGAGGTAGCATCCTTAAATTTCATGTTCCAATTCTGCCTGCCAATAGAAAAATTACCATTACCATCTCTAGGAAATGATTGCCCATGTTAAAACCTTTCATCGTTGAAACCTAAGTGGCATGAACCACCATCATCAACACTATATTGCCTTGAAATTTATACAACAGCTCTGGCAGCTAGGCTTGCATGTTCTGCAAACTCATCCGCTGCTTGAGAAGCAGAGGTAGCATCCTTAAATTTCATGTTCCAATTTTGCTTGCCAACCGAAAAGTTAACATCTCCAGGAAATGCTTGCCCATGTTCCAACCTTTCATCCTCGAAACCTAATTGGCATGAACCACCATCATTAACACAATATTGCCTTGAAAGTTCTACAACAGCTCTAGCAGCTAGGCTTGCTTGTTCTGCAAATTCAGTCACTACTTTAGAAGCAGAGGTAGCATCCTTAAATTTCATGTTCCAATTCTGCCTGCCAATAGAAAAATTACCATTACCATCTCCAGGAAATGATTGCCCATGTTACAACATTTCATCCTTGAAACCTAAGTGGCATGAACCACCATCATCAACACAATATTGCCTTGAAAGTTCTACAACACCTCTGGCAGCTAGACTTGCATGTTCTGCAAACTCAGTCACTACTTTAGCAGCAGAGGTAGCATCCTTAAATTTCATGTTCCAATTCTGCCTGCCAATAGAAAAATTACCATTACCATCTCTAGGAAATGATTTCCCATGTTAAAACCTTTCATCGTTGAAACCTAAGTGGCATGAACCACCATCATCAACACTATATTGCCTTGAAATTTATACAACAGCTCTGGCAGCTAGGCTTGCATGTTCTGCAAACTCATCCGCTGCTTGAGAAGCAGAGGTAGCATCCTTAAATTTCATGTTCCAATTTTGATTGCCAACCGAAAATTTAACATCTCCAGGAAATGCTTGCCCATGTTCCCACCTTTCATCCTTGAAACCTAATTGGCATGAACCACCATCATTAACACAATATTGCCTTGAAAGTTCTACAACAGCTCTAGCAGCTAGGCTTGCTTGTTCTGCAAATTCAGTCACTACTTTAGAAGCAGAGGTAGCATCCTTAAATTTCATGTTCCAATTCTGCCTGCCAATAGAAAAATTACCATTACCATCTCCAGGAAATGATTGCCCATGTTACAACATTTCATCCTTGAAACCTAAGTGGCATGAACCACCATCATCAACACAATATTTCCTTGAAAGTTCTACAACACCTCTGCAGCTAGGCTTGGTTGTTCTGCAAACTCAGCCGCTGCTTGAGCAGCAGAGGTAGCATCCTTAAATTTCATGTTCCAATTCTGCCTGCCAATAGAAAAATTACCATTACCATCTGCAGGAAATGATTGCCCATGTTCCAACCTTTCATCCTTGAAACCTAAGTGGCATGAACCACCATCATCAACACAATATTTCCTTGAAAGTTCTCCCACAGCTCTGGCATCTAGGCTTGCATGTTCTCCAAACTCAGCCGTTGCTTGAGCAGCATAGGTAGCATCCTTAAATTTCAAGTTCCAATTATACCTGCCATCAGAAAAATTACCATTACCATCTCCAGGAGATGTTTGCCCATTTCCAACGTTTCATCCTTGAATCCTAAGTGGCATGAACCACCATCATCAACACAGTAAAGTTCTACAACAACTCTGGCTGCTACGCTTGCATGTTCGGCAAACTCAGTCACTACTTTAGCATCAGAGGTAGCATCCTAAAATTTCATGTTCCAATTCTGCCTGCCAATAGAAAAATTACCATTACCATCTCCAGGAAATGCTTGCCCATGTTACAACATTTCATCCTTGAAACCTAAGTGGCATGAACCACCGTCATCAACATAATATTGCCGTGAAAGTTCTACAACACCTCTGGTAGCTAGGCTTGCATGTTCTCCAAACTCAGCCGTTGCTTGAGCAGCATAGGCAGCATCATTAAATTTCAAGTTCCAATTATACCTGCCATCAGAAAAATTACTATTACCATCTCCAGGAAATGTTTTCCCATTTCCAACGTTTCATCCTTGAATCCTAAGTGGCATGAACCACCATCATCAACACAGTATTGCCTTGAAAGTTCTACAACAACTCTGGCTGCTACGCTTGCATGTTCTGCAAACTCAGTCACTACTTTAGCATCAGAGGTAGCATCCTAAATTTCATGTTCCAATTCTGCCTGCCAATAGAAATATTACCATTACCATCTCCAGGAAATGTTTGCCCATTTCCAACGTTTCATCCTTGAATCCTAAGTGGCATGAACCACCATCATCAACACAATATTGCCTTGAAAGTTCTCCAACAGCTCTGGCAGCTAGGCTTGCATGTTCTCCAAACTCAGCCGTTGCTTGACCAGCATAGGTAGCATCCTTAAATTTCATGTTCCAATTCTGCTTGCCAACACAAAAATTACCATTACCATCTCCAGGAAATGCTTGCCCATGTTCCAACCTTTCATCCTTGAAACCTAAGTGGCATGAACCACCATCATCAACACAATATTGCCTTGAAAGTTCTACAACAGCTCTGGCAGCTAGGCTTGCATGTTCTGCAAACTCAGTCACTACTTTAGCAGCAGAGGTAGCATCCTTAAATTTCATGTTCTAATTCTGCCTGCCAATAGAAAAATTACCATTACCATCTCTAGGAAATGATTGCCCATGTTAAAACTTTTCATCGTTGAAACCTAAGTGGCATGAACCACCATCATCAACACTATATTGCCTTGAAATTTATACAACAGCTCTGGCAGCTAGGCTTGCATGTTCTGCAAACTCATCCGCTGCTTGAGAAGCAGAGGTAGCATACTTAAATTTCATGTTCCAATTTTGCTTGCCAACCGAAAAGTTAACATCTCCAGGAAATGCTTGCCCATGTTCCAACCTTTCATCCTAGAAACCTAATTGGCATGAACCACCATCATTAACACAATATTGCCTTGAAAGTTCTACAACAGCTCTAGCAGCTAGGCTTGCATGTTCTGCAAATTCAGTCACTACTTTAGAAGCAGAGGTAGCATCCTTAAATTTCATGTTCCAATTCTGCCTGCCATCAGAAAAATTACCATTACCATCTCCAGGAAATGATTGCCCATGTTCCAACCTTTCATCCTTGAAACCTAACTGGCATGAACCACCATCATCAACACAATATTGCCTTGAAAGTTCTCCAACAGCTCTGGCAGCTAGGCTTGCATGTTCTCCAAACTCAGCCGTTGCTTGACCAGCATAGGTAGCATCCTTAAATTTCATGTTCCAATTCTGCTTGCCAACACAAAAATTACCATTACCATCTCCAGGAAATGCTTGCCCATGTTCCAACCTTTCATCCTTGAAACCTAAGTGGCATGAACCACCATCATCAACACAATATTGCCTTGAAAGTTCTACAACAGCTCTGGCAGCTAGGCTTGCATGTTCTGCAAACTTAGTCACTACTTTAGCAGCAGAGGTAGCATCCTTAAATTTCATGTTCCAATTCTGCCTGCCAATAGAAAAATTACCATTACCATCTCTAGGAAATTATTGCCCATGTTAAAACCTTTCATCGTTGAAACCTAAGTGGCATGAACCACCATCATCAACACTATATTGCCTTGAAATTTATACAACAGCTCTGGCAGCTAGGCTTGCATGTTCTGCAAACTCATCCGCTGCTAGAGAAGCAGAGGTAGCATCCTTAAATTTCATGTTCTAATTTTGCTTTCCAACCGAAAAGTTAACATCTCCAGGAAATGCTTGCCCATGTTCCAACCTTTCATCCTAGAAACCTAATTCGCATGAACCACCATCATTAACACAATATTGCCTTGAAAGTTCTACAACAGCTCTAGCAGCTAGGCTTGCTTGTTCTGCAAATTCAGTCACTACTTTAGAAGCAGAGGTAGCATCCTTAAATTTCATGTTCCAATTCTGCCTGCCAATAGAAAAATTACCATTACCATCTCCAGGAAATGATTGCCCATGTTACAATATTTCATCCTTGAAACCTAAGTGGCATGAACCACCATCATCAACACAATATTACCTTGAAAGTTCTACAACAGCTCTGGTAGCTAGACTTGCATGTTCTGCAAACTCAGTCACTACTTTAGCAGCAGAGGTAGCATCCTTAAATTTCATGTTCCAATTCTGCCTGCCAATAGAAAAATTACCATTACCATCTCTAGGAAATGATTTCCCATGTTAAAACCTTTCATCGTTGAAACCTAAGTGGCATGAACCACCATCATCAACACTATATTGCCTTGAAATTTATACAACAGCTCTGGCAGCTAGGCTTGCATGTTCTGCAAACTCATCCGCTGCTTGAGAAGCAGAGGTAGCATCCTTAAATTTCATGTTCCAATTTTGCTTGCCAACCGAAAAGTTAACATCTCCAGGAAATGCTTGCCCATGTTCCAACCTTTCATCCTCGAAACCTAATTGGCATGAACCACCATCATTAACACAATATTGCCTTGAAAGTTCTACAACAGCTCTAGCAGCTAGGCTTGCTTGTTCTGCAAATTCAGTCACTACTTTAGAAGCAGAGGTAGCATCCTTAAATTTCATGTTCCAATTCTGCCTGCCAATAGAAAAATTACCATTACCATCTCCAGGAAATGATTGCCCATGTTACAACATTTCATCCTTGAAACCTAAGTGGCATGAACCACCATCATCAACACAATATTACCTTGAAAGTTCTACAACAGCTCTGGTAGCTAGACTTGCATGTTCTGCAAACTCAGTCACTACTTTAGCAGCAGAGGTAGCATCCTTAAATTTCATGTTCCAATTCTGCCTGCCAATAGAAAAATTACCATTACCATCTGCAGGAAATGATTGCCCATGTTCCAACCTTTCATCCTTGAAACCTAAGTGGCATGAACCACCATCATCAACACAATATTGCCTTGAAAGTTCTCCCACAGCTCTGGCAGCTAGGCTTGCATGTTCTCCAAACTCAGCCGTTGCTTGAGCAGCATAGGTAGCATCCTTAAATTTCAAGTTCCAATTGTACCTGCCATCAGAAAAATTACCATTACCATCTCCAGGAGATGTTTGCCCATTTCCAACGTTTCATCCTTGAATCCTAAGTGGTATGAACCACCATCATCAACACAGTAAAGTTCTACAACAACTCTGGCTGCTACGCTTGCATGTTCGGCAAACTCAGTCACTACTTTAGCATCAGAGATAGCATCCTAAAATTTCATGTTCCAATTCTGCCTGCCAATAGAAAAATTACCATTACCATCTCCAGGAAATGCTTGCCCATGTTACAACATTTCATCCTTGAAACCTAAGTGGCATGAACCACCATCATCAACATAATATTGCCGTGAAAGTTCTACAACACCTCTGGTAGCTAGGCTTGCATGTTCTCCAAACTCAGCCGTTGCTTGAGCAGCATAGGCAGCATCATTAAATTTCAAGTTCCAATTATACCTGCCATCAGAAAAATTACTATTACCATCTCCAGGAAATGTTTGCCCATTTCCAACGTTTCATCCTTGAATCCTAAGTGGCATGAACCACCATCATCAACACAGTATTGCCTTGAAAGTTCTACAACAACTCTGGCTGCTACGCTTGCATGTTCTGCAAACTCAGTCACTACTTTAGCATCAGAGGTAGCATCCTAAATTTCATGTTCCAATTCTGCCTGCCAATAGAAAAATTACCATTACCATCTCCAGGAAATATTTGCCCATTTCCAACGTTTCATCCTTGAATCCTAAGTGGCATGAACCACCATCATCAACACAATATTGCCTTGAAAGTTCTCCAACAGCTCTGGCAGCTAGGCTTGCATGTTCTCAAAACTCAGCCGTTGCTTGACCAGCATAGGTAGCATCCTTAAATTTCATGTTCCAATTCTGCTTGCCAACACAAAAATTACCATTACCATCTCCAGGAAATGCTTGCCCATGTTCCAACCTTTCATCCTTGAAACATAAGTGGCATGAACCACCATCATCAACACAATATTGCCTTGAAAGTTCTACAACAGCTCTGGCAGCTAGGCTTGCATGTTCTGCAAACTCAGTCACTACTTTAGCAGCAGAGGTAGCATCCTTAAATTTCATGTTCCAATTCTGCCTGCCAATAGAAAAATTACCATTACCATCTCTAGGAAATGATTGCCCATGTTAAAACCTTTCATCGTTGAAACCTAAGTGGCATGAACCACCATCATCAACACTATATTGCCTTGAAATTTATACAACAGCTCTGGCAGCTAGGCTTGCATGTTCTGCAAACTCATCCGCTGCTTGAGAAGCAGAGGTAGCATACTTAAATTTCATGTTCCAATTTTGCTTGCCAACCGAAAAGTTAACATCTCTAGGAAATGCTTGCCCATGTTCCAACCTTTCATCCTAGAAACCTAATTGGCATGAACCACCATCATTAACACAATATTGCCTTGAAAGTTCTACAACAGCTCTAGCAGCTAGGCTTGCATGTTCTGCAAATTCAGTCACTACTTTAGAAGCAGAGGTAGCATCCTTAAATTTCATGTTCCAATTCTGCCTGCCAATAGAAAAATTACCATTACCATCTCTAGGAAATGATTGCCCATGTTACAACATTTCATCCTTGAAACCTAAGTGGCATGAACCACCATCATCAACACAATATTGCCTTGAAAGTTCTACAACAGCTCTGGCAGCTAGGCTTGCATGTTCTGCAAACTCAGTCACTACTTTAGCAGCAGAGGTAGCATCCTTAAATTTCATGTTCCAATTCTGCCTGCCAATAGAAAAATTACCATTACCATCTCTAGGAAATGATTGCCCATGTTAAAACCTTTCATCATTGAAACCTAAGTGGCATGAACCACCATCATCAACACTATATTGCCTTGAAATTTATACAACAGCTCTGGCAGCTAGGCTTGCATGTTCTGCAAACTCATCCGCTACTTGAGAAGCAGAGGTAGCATCCTTAAATTTCACGTTCCAATTTTGCTTGCCAACCGAAAAGTTAACATCTCCAGGAAATGCTTGCCCATGTTCCAACCTTTCATCCTTGAAACCTAATTGTCATGAACCACCATCATTAACACAATATTGCCTTGAAAGTTCTACAACAGCTCTAGCAGCTAGGCTTGCTTGTTCTGCAAATTCAGTCACTACTTTAGAAGCAGAGGTAGCATCCTTAAATTTCATGTTCCAATTCTGCCTGCCAATAGAAAAATTACCATTACCATCTCTAGGAAATGATTGCCCATGTTACAACATTTCATCCTTGAAACCTAAGTGGCATGATCCACCATCATCAACACAATATTGCCTTGAAGTTCTACAACAGCTTCTGTAGCTAGGCTTGCATGTTCTGCAAACTCAGTCACTACTTTAGCAGCAGAGGTAGCATCCTTAAATTTCATGTTCCAATTCTGCCTGCCAATAGAAAAATTACCATTACCATCTCTAGGAAATGATTGCCCATGTTAAAACCTTTCATCGTTGAAACCTAAGTGGCATGAACCACCATCATCAACACTATATTGCCTTGAAATTTATACAACAGCTCTGGCAGCTAGGCTTGCATGTTCTGCAAACTCATCCGCTGCTTGAGAAGCAGAGGTAGCATCCTTAAATTTCATGTTCCAATTTTGATTGCCAACCTTACCATTACCATCTCCAGGAAATGCTTGCCCATGTTCCAACCTTTCATCCTTGAAACCTAATTGGCATGAACCACCATCATCAACACAATATTGCCTTGAAAGTTCTCCAACAGCTCTAGCAGCTAGGCTTGCATGTTCTCCAAACTCAGCCGTTGCTTGAGCAGCATAGGTAGCATCCTTAAATTTCAAGTTCCAATTATACCTGCCATCAGAAAAATTACCATTACCATCTCCAGGAGATGTTTGCCCATTTCCAACGTTTCATCCTTGAATCCTAAGTGGCATGAACCACCATCATGAACACAGTAAAGTTCTACAACAACTCTGGCTGCTACGCTTGCATGTTCGGCAAACTCAGTCACTACTTTAGCATCAGAGGTAGCATCCTAAAATTTCATGTTCCAATTCTGCCTGTCAATAGAAAAATTACCATTACCATCTCCAGGAAATGATTGCCCATGTTCCAACCTTTCATCCTTGAAACCTAAGTGGCATGAACCACCATCATCAACACAATATTGCCTTGAAAGTTCTCCAACAGCTCTGGCAGCTAGGCTTGCATGTTCTCCAAACTCAGCCGTTGCTTGACCAGCATCGGTAGCATCCTTAAATTTCATGTTCCAATTCTGCTTGCCAACACAAAAATTACCATTACCATCTCCAGGAAATGCTTGCCCATGTTCCAACCTTTTATCCTTGAAACCTAAGTGGCATGAACCACCATCATCAACACAATATTGCCTTGAAAGTTCTACAACAGCTCTGCCAGCTAGGCTTGCATGTTCTGCAAACTCAGTCACTACTTTAGCAGCAGAGGTAGCATCCTTAAATTTCATGTTCCAATTCTGCCTGCCAATAGAAAAATTACCATTACCATCTATAGGAAATGATTGCCCATGTTAAAACATTTCATCGTTGAAACCTAAGTGGCATGAACCACCATCATCAACACTATATTGCCGTTAAATTTATACAACAGCTCTGGCAGCTAGGCTTGCATGTTCTGCAAACTCATCCGCTGCTTGAGAAGCAGAGGTAGCATCCTTAAATTTCATGTTCCAATTTTGCTTGCCAACCGAAAAGTTAACATCTCCAGGAAATGCTTGCCCATGTTCCAACCTTTCATCCTTGAAACCTAATTGGCATGAACCACCATCATCAACACAATATTGCCTTGAAAGTTCTCCAACAGCTCTAGCAGCTAGGCTTGCATGTTCTGCAAACTCAGTCACTACTTTAGCAACAGAGGTAGCATCCTTAAATTTCATGTTCCAATTCTGCCTGCCAATAGAAAAATTACCATTACCATCTCTTGGAAATGATTGCCTATGTTACAACATTTCATCCTTGAAACCTAAGTGGCATGAACCACCATCATCAACACAATATTGCCTTGAAAGTTCTACAACACCTCTGGCACCTAGGCTTGGTTGTTCTGCAAACTCAGCCGCTGCTTGAGCAGCAGAGGTAGCATCCTTAAATTTCATGTTCCAATTCTGCCTGCCAATAGAAAAATTACCATTACCATGTCCAGGAAATGATTGCCCAAGTTCCAACCTTTCATCCTTGAAACCTAAGTGGCATGAACCACCATCATCAACACACTATTGCCTTGAAATTTCTACAACAGCTCTGGCTGGTAGGGTTGCATGTTCTGCAAACTCAATCGCTACTTTAGCAGCAGAGGTAGCTTCCTTAAATTTCATTTTCCAATTCTACCTGCCAATAGAAAAATTACCATTACCATCTGCAGGAAATGATTGCCCATGTTCCAACCGTTCATCCTTGAAACCTAAGTGGCATGAACCACCATCATCAACACAATATTGCCTTGAAAGTTCTCCCACAGCTCTGGCAGCTAGGCTTGCATGTTCTCCAAACTCAGCCGTTGCTTGAGCAGCATAGGTAGCATCCTTAAATTTCATGTTCCAATTATACCTGCCATCAGAAAAATTACCATTACCATCTCTAGGAAATGTTTGCCCATTTCCAACGTTTCATCCTTGAAACCTAAGTGGCATCAACCACCATCATCAACAGAGTATTGCCTTGAAAGTTCTACAACAGCTCTGGCTGCTATGCTTGCATGTTCTGCAAACTCAGTCACTACTTTAGCATCAGAGGTAGCATCCTTAAATTTCATGTTCCAATTCTGCCTGCCAATAGAAAAATTACCATTACCATCTCCAGGAAATGATTGCCCATGTTCCAACCTTTCATCCTTGAAACCTAAGTGGCATGAACCACCATCATCAACATAATATTGCCTTGAAAGTTCTCCAACAGCTATGGCAGCTAGGCTTGTATGTTCTCCAAACTCAGCCGTTGCTTGACCAGCATAGGTAGCATCCTTAAATTTC
Organism: Nicotiana tomentosiformis; assembly: GCF_000390325.3. Lineage (NCBI taxonomy): Eukaryota > Viridiplantae > Streptophyta > Magnoliopsida > Solanales > Solanaceae > Nicotiana > Nicotiana tomentosiformis. The sequence goes on from NW_027174586.1 coordinate 245,502, forward strand.
ATGTTCCAATTCTGCTTGCCAACACAAAAATTACCATTACCATGTCCAGGAAATGCTTGCCCATGTTCCAATCTTTCATCCTTGAAACCTAAGTGGCATGAACCACCATCATCAACACAATACTGCCTTGAAAGTTCTACAACAGCTCTGGCAGCTAGGCTTGCATGTTCTGCAAACTCAGTCACTACTTTAGCAGCAGAGGTAGCATCCTTAAATTTTATGTTTCAATTCTGCCTGCCAATAGAAAAATTACCATTACCATCTCTAGGAAATGATTGCCCATGTTACAACCTTTCATCCTTGAAACCTAAGTGGCATGAACCACCATCATCAACACAATATTGCCTTGAAAGTTCTACAACAGCTTTGGCAGCTAGGCTTGGTTGTTCTGCAACCTCAGCTGCTGCTTGAGAAGCAGAGGTAGCATCCTTAAATTTCATGTTCCAATTCTGCCTGCCAATAGAAAAATTAGCATTACCTTCTCTAGGAAATGATTGCCCATGTTCCAACCTTTCATCCTTGAAACCTAAGTGGCATGAACCACCATCATCAACACAATATTGCCTTGAAAGTTCTCCAACAGCTCTGGCAGCTAGGCTTGCATGTTCTCCAAACGCAGCCGTTGCTTGAGCAGCATAGGTAGCATCCTTAAATATCATGTTCCAATTCTGCTTGCCAACCCAAAAATTACCATTACCATCTCCAAGAAATGCTTGCCCATGTTCCAACCGTTCATCCTTGAAACCTAAGTGGCATGAACCACCATCATCAACACAATATTGCCTTGAAAGTTCTACGACAGCTCTGGCAGCTAGGCTTGCATGTTCTCCAAACTCAGCCGTTGCTTGAGCAGCATAGGTAGCATCCTTAAATTTCATGTTCCAATTCTGCCTGCCAATAGAAAAATTACCATTACCATGTCCAGGAAATGATTGCCCAAGTTCCAACCTTTCATCCTGAAACTTAAGTGGCATGAACCACCATCATCAACACAGTATTGCCTTGAAACTTCTCCAACAGCTCTGGCAGCTAGGCTTGCATGTTCTCCAAACTCAGCCGCTGCTTGAGCAGCAGAGGTAGCATCCTTAAATTTCATGTTCCAATTCTACCTGCCAATAGAAAAATTACCATTACCATCTCAAGGAAATGATTGCCCATGTTCCAAACTTTCATCCTTGAAACCTAAGTGGCATGAACCACCATCAGCAACACAATATTTCCTTGAAAGTTCTACAACAGCTCTGGCCGCTAGGCTTGCATGTTCTGCAAACTCAATCGCTACTTGAGCAGCTGAGGTAGAATCCTCAAATTTCAAGTTCCAATTCTTCTTGCCAATAGAAAACTTACCATTACCATCTCCAGGAAATGTTTGCCCATTTCCAACATTTCATACTTGAAACCTAAGTGGCATGAACCACTATCATCAACACAGTATTGCCTTGAAAGTTCTACAACAGCTCTGGCTGCTATGCTTGCATGTTCTGCAAACTCAGTCACTACTTTAGCATCAGAGGTAGCATCCTTAAATTTCATGTTCCAATTCTGCCTGCCAATAGAAAAATTACCATTACCATCTCCAGGAAATGATTGCCCATGTTCCAACCTTTCATCCTTGAAACCTAAGTGGCATGAACCACCATCATCAACATAATATTGCCTTGAAAGTTCTCCAACAGCTCTGGCAGCTAGGCTTGCATGTTCTCCAAACTCAGCCGTTGCTTGACCAGCAGAGGTAGCATCCTTAAATTTCATGTTCCAATTCTGTCTGCCAATAGAAAAATTATCATTACCATCTCCAGGAAATGATTGCCCATGTTCCAACCTTTCATCCTTGAAACCTAAGTGGCATGAACCACCATCATCAACATAATATTGCCTTGAAAGTTCTCCAACTGCTCTGGCAGCTAGGCTTGCATGTTCTCCAAACTCAGCCGTTGCTTGACCAGCATAGGTAGCATCCTTAAATTTCATGTTTCAATTCTGCCTGCCAATAGAAAAATTACCATTACCATCTCTAGGAAATGATTGCCCATGTTACAACCTTTCATCCTTGAAACCTAAGTGGCATGAACCACCATCATCAACACAATATTGCCTTGAAAGTTCTACAACAGCTTTGGCAGCTAGGCTTGGTTGTTCTGCAACCTCAGCTGCTGCTTGAGAAGCAGAGGTAGCATCCTTTAATTTCATGTTCGAATTCTGCCTGCCAATAGAAAAATTAGCATTACCTTCTCCAGGAAATGATTGCCCATGTTCCAACCTTTCATCCTTGAAACCTAAGTGGAATGAACCACCATCATCAACACAATATTGCCTTGAAAGTTCTCCAACAGCTCTGGCAGCTAGGCTTGCATGTTCTCCAAACGCAGCCGTTGCTTGAGCAGCATAGGTAGCATCCTTAAATTTCATGTTCCAATTCTGCCTGCCAACCCAAAAATTACCATTACCATCTCCAAGAAATGCTTGCCCATGTTCCAACCTTTCATCCTTGAAACCTAAGTGGCATGAACCACCATCATCAACACAATATTGCCTTGAAAGTTCTACAACAGCTCTGGCAGCTAGGCTAGTATGTTCTGCAAACTCAGTCACTACTTTAGCAGCAGAGGTAGCATCCTTAAATTTCATGTTCCAATTCTGCCTGCCAATAGAAATATTACCATTACCATCTTCAGGAAATGATTGCCCATGTTACAACCTTTCATTCTTGAAACCTAAGTGGAATGAACTACCATCATCAACACAATATTTCCTTGAAAGTTCTACAACACCTCTGGTAGCTAGGCTTGGTTGTTCTGCAAGCTCAGCCGGTGCTTGAGCAGCAGAGGTAGCATCCTTAAATTTCATGTTCCAATTCTGCCTGCCAATAGAAAAATTACCATTACCATCTCCAGGAAATGATTGCCCATGTTCCAACCTTTCATCCTTGAAACCTAAGTGGCATGAACCACCATTATCAACACAGTATTGCCTTGAAATTTCTACAACAGCTCTGGCAGCTAGGCTTGCATGTTCTCCAAACTCAGCCGTTGCTTGAGCAGCATAGGTAGCATCCTTAAATTTCATGTTCCAATTCTACCTGCCATCAGAAAAATTACCATTACCATCTCCAGGAAATGTTTTCCCATTTCCAACATTTCTTCCTTGAAACCTAAGTGGCATGAACCACCATCATCAACACAGTATTGCCTTGAAAGTTCTACAACAGCTCTGGCTGCTACGCTTGCATGTTCTGCAAATTCAGTCCGCTGCTTGAGCAGCAGAGGTAGCATCCTTAAATTTCATGTTCCAATTCTCCCTGCCAATAGAAAAATTACCATTACCATGTCCAGGAAATGATTGCCCAAGTTCCAACCTTTCATCCTGAAACTTAAGTGGCATGAACCACCATCATCAACACAGTATTGCCTTGAAACTTCTCCAACAGCTCTGGCAGCTAGGCTTGCATGTTCTCCAAACTCAGCCGCTGCTTGAGCAGCAGAGGTAGCATCCTTAAATTTCATGTTCCAATTCTACCTGCCAATAGAAAAATTACCATTACGATCTCAAGGAAATGATTGCCCATGTTCCAAACTTTCATCCTTGAAACCTAAGTGGCATGAACCACCATCAGCAACACAATATTTCCTTGAAAGTTCTACAACAGCTCTGGCCGCTAGGCTTGCATGTTCTGCAAACTCAGTCGCTACTTGAGCAGCTGAGGTAGAATCCTCAAATTTCAAGTTCCAATTCTTCTTGCCAATAGAAAACTTACCATTACCATCTCCAGGAAATGTTTGCCCATTTCCAACATTTCATACTTGAAACCTAAGTGGCATGAACCACCATCATCAACACAGTATTGCCTTGAAAGTTCTACAACAGCTCTGGCTGCTATGCTTGCATGTTCTGCAAACTCAGTCACTACTTTAGCATCAGAGGTAGCATCCTTAAATTTCATGTTCCAATTCTGCCTGCCAATAGAAAAATTACCATTACCATCTCCAGGAAATGATTGCCCATGTTCCAACCTTTCATCCTTGAAACCTAAGTGGCATGAACCACCATCATCAACATAATATTGCCTTGAAAGTTCTCCAACAGCTCTGGCAGCTAGGCTTGCATGTTCTCCAAACTCAGCCGTTGCTTGACCAGCCGAGGTAGCATCCTTAAATTTCATGTTCCAATTCTGTCTGCCAATAGAAAAATTACCATTACCATCTCCAGGAAATGATTGCCCATGTTCCAACCTTTCATCCTTGAAACCTAAGTGGCATGAACCACCATCATCAACATAATATTGCCTTGAAAGTTCTCCAACTGCTCTGGCAGCTAGGCTTGCATGTTCTCCAAACTCAGCCGTTGCTTGACCAGCATAGGTAGCATCCTTAAATTTCATGTTTCAATTCTGCCTGCCAATAGAAAAATTACCATTACCATCTCTAGGAAATGATTGCCCATGTTACAACCTTTCATCCTTGAAACCTAAGTGGCATGAACCACCATCATCAACATAATATTGCCTTGAAAGTTCTACAACAGCTTTGGCAGCTAGGCTTGGTTGTTCTGCAACCTCAGCTGCTGCTTGAGAAGCAGAGGTAGCATCCTTTAATTTCATGTTCGAATTCTGCCTGCCAATAGAAAAATTAGCATTACCTTCTCCAGGAAATGATTGCCCATGTTCCAACCTTTCATCCTTGAAACCTAAGTGGAATGAACCACCATCATCAACACAATATTGCCTTGAAAGTTCTCCAACAGCTCTGGCAGCTAGGCTTGCATGTTCTCCAAACGCAGCCGTTGCTTGAGCAGCATAGGTAGCATCCTTAAATTTCATGTTCCAATTCTGCTTGCCAACCCAAAAATTACCATTACCATCTCCAAGAAATGCTTGCCCATGTTCCAACCTTTCATCCTTGAAACCTAAGTGGCATGAACCACCATCATCAACACAATATTGCCTTGAAAGTTCTACAACAGCTCTGGCAGGTAGGCTAGTATGTTCTGCAAACTCAGTCACTACTTTAGCAGCAGAGGTAGCATCCTTAAATTTCATGTTCCAATTCTGCCTGCCAATAGAAATATTACCATTACCATCTTCAGGAAATGATTGCCCATGTTACAACCTTTCATTCTTGAAACCTAAGTGGAATGAACCACCATCATCAACACAATATTTCCTTGAAAGTTCTACAACACCTCTGGCAGCTAGGCTTGGTTGTTCTGCAAACTCAGCCGGTGCTTGAGCAGTAGAGGTAGCATCCTTAAATTTCATGTTCCAATTCAGCCTGCCAATAGAAAAATTACCATTACCATCTCCAGGAAATGATTGCTCATGTTCCAACCTTTCATCCTTGAAACCTGAGTGGCATGAACCACCATCATCAACACAGTATTGCCTTGAAATTTCTACAACAACTCTGGCAGCTAGGCTTGCATGTTCTCCAAACTCAGCCGTTGCTTGAGCAGCATAGGTAGCATCCTTAAATTTCATGTTCCAATTCTACCTGCCATCAGAAAAATTACCATTACCATCTCCAGGAAATGTTTTCCCATTTCCAACATTTCTTCCTTGAAACCTAAGTGGCATGAACCACTATCATCAACACAGTATTGCCTTGAAAGTTCTACAACAGCTCTGGCTGCTACGCTTGCATGTTCTGCAAACTCAGTCACTACTTTAGCATCAGAGGTAGCATCCTTAAATTTCATGTTCCAATTCTGCCTGCCAATAGAAAAATTACCATTACCATCTCCAGGAAATGATTGCCCATGTTCCAACCTTTCATCCTTGAAACCTAAGAGGCATGAACCACCATCATCAACACAATATTGCCTTGAAAGTTCTCCAACAGCTCTGGCAGCTAGGCTTGCATGTTCTCCAAACTCAGCCGTTGCTTGACCAACATAAGTAGCACCCTTAAATTTCATGTTCCAATTCTGCTTGCCAACACAAAAATTACCATTACCATCTCCAGGAAATGCTTGCCCGTGTTCCAACCTTTCATCCTTGAAACCTAAGTGGCATGAACCACCATCATCAATTGCCTTGAAAATTCTCCAATAGCTCTGGCAGCTAGGCTTGCATGGTCTCCAAACTCAGCCGCTGCAAGAGCAGCAGAGGTAGCATCCTTAAATTTCATGTTCCAATACTGCCTGCCAATAGAAAAATTACCAATACCAACTCAAGGAAATGATTGCCCATGTTCCAAATTTTTATCCTTGAAACCTAAGTGGCATGAACCACCATCATCAACACAATATTGCCTTGAATGTTCTACAACAGCTCTGGCAGCTAGGCTTGGATGTTCTGCAAACACAGCCGTTGCTTGAGCAGCATAGGTAGCATCCTTAAATTTCATGTTTCAATTCTGCCTGCCAACCCAAAAATTACCATTACCATCTCCAAGAAATGCTTGCCCATGTTCCAACCTTTCATCCTTGAAACCTAAGTGGCATGAACCACCATCATCAACACAATATTGCCTTGAAAGTTCTACAACAGCTCTGGCAGCTAGGCTAGTATGTTCTGCAAACTCAGTCACTACTTTAGCAGCAGAGGTAGCATCCTTAAATTTCATGTTCCAATTCTGCCTGCCAATAGAAATATTAACATTACCATCTCCAGGAAATGATTGCCCATGTTACAACCTTTCATTCTTGAAACCTAAGTGGCATGAACCACCATCATCAACACAATATTTCCTTGAAAGTTCTACAACACCTCTGGCAGCTAGGCTTGGTTGTTCTGCAAACTCAGCCGGTGCTTGAGCAGCAGAGGTAGCATCCTTAAATTTCATGTTCCAATTCAGCCTGCCAATAGAAAAATTACCATTACCATCTCCAGGAAATGATTGCCCATGTTCCAACCTTTCATCCTTGAAACCTAAGTGGCATGAACCACCATCATCAACACAGTATTGCCTTGAAATTTCTACAACAACTCTGGCAGCTAGGCTTGCATGTTCTCCAAACTCAGCCGTTGCTTGAGCAGCATAGGTAGCATCCTTAAATTTCATGTTCCAATTCTACCTGCCATCAGAAAAATTACCATTACCATCTCCAGGAAATGTTTTCCCATTTCCAACATTTCTTCCTTGAAACCTAAGTGGCATGAACCACCATCATCAACACAGTATTGCCTTGAAAGTTCTACAACAGCTCTGGCTGCTACGCTTGCATGTTCTGCAAACTCAGTCACTACTTTAGCATTAGAGGTAGCATCCTTAAATTTCATGTTCCAATTCTGCCTGCCAATAGAAAAATTACCATTACCATCTCCAGGAAATGATTTCCCATGTTCCAAACTTTCATCCTTGAAAGCTAAGAGGCATGAACCACCATCATCAACACAATATTGCCTTGAAAGTTCTCCAATAGTTCTGGCAGCTAGGCTTGCTTGTTCTCCAAACTCAGCCGTTGCTTGACCAACATAGGTAGCACCCTTAAATTTCATGTTCCAATTCTGCTTGCCAACACAAAAATTACCATTACCATCTCTAGGAAATGCTTTCCCATGTTCCAACCTTTCATCCTTGAAACCTAAGTTGCATGAACCACCATCATCAATTGCCTTGAAAATTCTCCAATAGCTCTGGCAGCTAGGCTTGCATGGTCTCCAAACTCAGCCGCTGCAAGAGCAGCAGAGGTAGCATCCTTAAATTTCATGTTCCAATACTGCCTGCCAATAGAAAAATTACCAATACCATCTCAAGGAAATGATTGCCCATGTTCCAAATATTTATCCTTGAACCCTAAGTGGCATGAACCACCATCATCAACACAATATTGCCTTGAATGTTCTACAACAGCTCTGGCAGCTAGGCTTGGATGTTCTGCAAACTCAGTCGCTACTTGAGCAGCAGAGGTAGCATCCTTAAATTTCATGTTCCAATTCTGTCTGCCAATAGAAAAATTACCATTACCATATCCAGGAAACGATTTCCCATGTTCCAACCTTTCATCCTTGAAATCTAAGTGGCATGAACCAACATCATCAACACAATATTGCCTTGAAAGTTCTATAACAGCTCTGGCAACTAGGCTTGGATTGACTGCAAACTCAGCCGTTGCTTGAGCAGTAGAGGTAGCATCCTTAAATTTCATGTTCCAATTCTGCCTGCCAATAGAAATATTACCATTCCCATCTCCAGGAAATGATTGCCCATGTTCCAACCTTTAATCCTTGAAAACTAATTGGCATGAACCACCATCATCAACACAGTATTGCCTTGAAAGTTCTATAACTGCTCTGGTAGTTAGGCTTGCATGTTCTGCAAACTCAGTCGCTACTTGAGCAGCATAGGTAGCATCCTTAAATTTCATGTTCCAATTCTGCCTGCCAATAGAAAAATTACCATTACCATCTCCAGGAAATGATTGCCCATGTTCCAACCTTTCATCCTTGAAACCTAAGAGGCATGAACCACCATCATCAACACAATATTGCCTTGAAAGTTCTCCAACAGCTCTGGCTGCTAGGCTTGTATGTTCTCCAAACTCAGCCGTTGCTTGACCAACATAGGAAGCACCCTTAAATTTCATGTTCCAATTCTGCTTGCCAACACAAAAATTACCATTACCATCTCCAGGAAATGCTTGCCCATGTTCCAACCTTTCATCCTTGAAACCTAAGTGGCATGAACCACCATCATCAATTGCCTTGAAAATTCTCCAATAGCTCTGGCAGCTAGGCTTGCATGGTCTCCAAACTCAGCCGCTGCAAGAGCAGCAGAGGTAGCATCCTTAAATTTCATGTTCCAATACTGCCTGCCAATAGAAAAATTACCAATACCATCTCAAGGAAATGATTGCCCATGTTCCAAATTTTTATCATTGAAACCTAAGTGGCATGAACCACCATCATCAACACAATATTGCCTTGAATGTTCTACAACAGCTCTGGCAGCTAGGCTTGGATGTTCTGCAAACTCAGTCGCTACTTGAGCAGCAGAGGTAGCATCCTTAAATTTCATGTTCCAATTCTGTCTGCCAATAGAAAAATTACCATTACCATATCCAGGAAACGATTTCCCATGTTCCAACCTTTCATCCTTGAAATCTAAGTGGCATGAACCAGCATCATCAACACAATATTGCCTTGAAAGTTCTACAACAGCTCTGGCAGCTAGGCTTGGATTGACTGCAAACTCAACCGTTGCTTGAGCAGTAGAGGTAGCATCCTTAAATTTCATGTTCCAATTCTGCCTGCCAATAGAAATATTACCACTCCCATCTCCAGGAAATGATTGCCCATGTTCCAACTTTTAATCCTTGAAAACTAAGTGGCATGAACCACCATCATCAACACAGTATTGCCTTGAAAGTTCTACAACTGCTCTGGCAGTTAGGCTTGCATGTTCTGCAAACTCAGTCGCTACTTGAGCAGCATAGGTAGCATCCTTAAATTTTATGTTCCAATTCTGCCTGCCAATAGAAAAATTACCATTACCATCTCCAGGAAATGATTGCCCAGGTTCCAACCTTTCATCCTTGAAACCTAAGTGGCATGAACCACAATCATCAACATAATATTGCCTTGAAAGTTCCACAATAGCTCTGGCAGCTAGGCTTGGATGTTCTGCAAACTCAGCCGTTGCTTGAGCAGCAGATGTAGCATCCTTAAATTTTATGTTCCAATTCTACCTGCCAATAGAAAAATTACCATTACCATCTCCAGGAAATGATTGCCCAGGTTCCAACCTTTCATCCTTGAAACCTAAGTGGCATGAACCACCATCATCAACACAATATTGCCTTGAAAGTTCTACAACAGCTCTGGCAGCTAGGCTTGCATGATCTGCAAACTCAGCCGCTACTTGAGCAACAGAGGTAGCATCCATAAATTTCATGTTCCAATTCTGCTTGCCAACAGAAAAATTACCATCTCTAGGAAATGATTGCCCATGTTCCAACCTTTCATCCTTGAAACCTAAGTGGCATGAACCACCATCATCAACACAGTATTGCCTTGAAAGTTCTACAACAGCTCTAGGAGCTACGCTTGCATATTCTGCAAACTCAGTTGCTACTTGATCAGCAGAGGTAGCATCCTTAAATTTCATGTTCCCATTCAGCCTGCCAATACAAAAATTACCATTACCATCTCCAGGAAATGATTGCCCATGTTCCATACTTTCATCCTTGAAACCTAAGTGGCATGAACCACCATCATCTACACTATATTGCCTTAAATGTTCTACAACAGCTCTGGCAGCTAGGCTTGGATGTTCTGCAAACTCAGTCGCTACTTGAGCAGCAGAGGTAGCACCCTTAAATTTCATGTTCCAATTCTGCCTGCCAACAGAAAAATTATCATTACCATCTCAAGGATATCATTGCCCATGTTCCAATCATTCATCCTTGGAAACTAAGTGGCATGAACCACCATCATCAACACAGTATTGCCTTGAAAGTTCTACAACAGCTCTGGCAGCTAGGCTTGCATGTTCTGCAAACTCAGTTGCTACTAGAGTAGCAGAGGTAGCATCCTTAAATTTCATGTTCCAATTCTGCCTGCCAATAGAAATATTACCATTACCTTATCCAGGAAACGATTTCCCATGTTCCAACCTTTCATCCTTGAAACCTAAGCGGCATGAACCACCATCATCAACACAATATTGCCTTGAAAGTTCTACAATAGCTATGGCAGCTAGGCTTGGATTGACTGCAAACTCAGCCGTTGCTTGAGCAGCAGAGGTAGCATCCTTAAATTTCATATTCCAATTCTACCTGCCATCAGAAAAATTACCATTACCAACTCCAGGAAATGATTGCCCATTTTCCAACCTTTCATCCTTGAAAGCTAACTGGCACGAACCACCATCATCAACACAGTATTGCCTTGAAAGTTCTACAACCGCTCTGGCAGCTAGGCTTGCATGTTCTGCAAACTCAGTCGCTACTTGAGCAGCAGAGGTAGCATCCTTAAATTTCATGTTCCAATTCTGCCTGCCAACAGAAGAATTATCATTACCATCTCAAGGAAATGATTGCCCATGTTACAACCATTAATCCTTGAAAACTAAGTGGCATGAACCACCATCATCAACACAGTATTGCCTTGAAAGTTCTACAACAGCTCTGGCAGCTAGGCTTGCATGTTCTGCAAACTCAGTCGCTACTTGTGCAGCATAGGTAGCATCCTTAAATTTCATGTTCCAATTCTGCCTGCCAATAGAAAAATTACCATTACCATCTCCAGGAAATGATTGCCAAAGTTCCAACCTTTCATCCTTGAAACCTAAGTGGCATGAACCACCATCATCAACACAATATTGCCTTGAAAGTTCCACAACAGCTCTGGCAGCTAGGCTTTGATGTTCTGCAAACTCAGCCGTTGCTTGAGCAGCAGAGGTAGCATCCTTAAATTTTATGTTCCAATTCTACCTGCCATTAGAAAAATTACCATTACCATCTCCAGGAAATGATTTCCCATTTTCCAACCTTTCATCCTTGAAACCTAAGTGGCATGAACCACCATCATCAACACAGTATTGCCTTGAAAGTTCTACAACAGCTCTGGCAGCTAGGCTTGCATGTTCTGCAAACTCAGCCGCTACTTGAGCAATAGAGGTAGCATCATGAAATTTCATGTTCCAACCTTTTATCCTAGAAACCTAAGTGGCATGACCCACCATCATCAACACAATATTGCCTTGAAATTCTACAATAGCTGTGGCAGCTAGGCTTGCATGATCTGCAAACTCAGCCACTACTTGAGCAGCAGAGGTAGCATCCTTAAATTTCATGTTCCAATTCTGCTTGCCAACAGAAAAATTACCATCTCCAGGAAATGATTTCCCTTGTTCCAACTTTTCATCCTTGAAACCTAAGTGGCATGAACCACCATCATCAACACAATATTGCCTTGAAAGTTCTACAATAGCTCTGGCAGCTAGGCTTGCATGTTCTGCAAACTCAGCCGCTGGTTGAGCAGCAGAGGTAGCATCCTTAAATTTCATGTTCCAATTCTGCCTACCAATAGAAACTTTACCATCTCCAGGAAATGATTGCCCATGTTCCAACCTTTTATCCTTGAAACCTAAGTGGCATGAACCACCATAATCAACACAATATTGCCTTGAAAGTTCTACAACAGCTCTGCAAGCTAGGCTTGCATGATCTGCAAACTCAGCCACTACTTGAGCAGCAGAGGTAGCATCCTTAAATTTCATGTTCCAATTCTGCTTGCCAACAGAAAAATTACCATCTCCAGGAAATGATTTCCCATGTTCCAACTTTTCATCCTTGAAACCTAAGTGGCATGAACCACCATCATCAACACAATATTGCCTTGAAAGTTCTACAATAGCTCTGGCAGCTAGGCTTGCATGTTCTGCAAACTCAGCCGCTGGTTGAGCAGCAGAGGTAGCATCCTTAAATTTCATGTTCCAATTCTGCCTGCCAATAGAAACTTTACCATCTCCAGGAAATGATTGCCCATGTTCCAACCTTTTATCCTTGAAACCTAAGTGGCATGAGCCACCATCATCAACACAATATTGCCTTGAAAGTTCTACAACAGCTCTGCAAGCTAGGCTTGCATGATCTGCAAACTCAGCCGCTACTTGAGCAACAGAGGTAGCATCCTTAAATTTCATGTTCCAATTCTGCTTGCCAACAGAAAAATTACCATCTCTAGGAAATGATTGCCCATGTTCCAATATTTCATCCTTGAAAACTAAGTGGCATGAACCACCATCATCAACACAGTATTGCCTTGAAATTTCTACAACAGCTCTGGCTGCTAGGCTTGCATGTTCTGCAAACTCAATCGCTACTTTAGCAGCAGAGGTAGCTTCCTTAAATTTCATGTTCCAATTCTACCTGCCAATAGAAAAATTACCATTACCATCTGCAGGAAATGATTGCCCATGTTCCAACCTTTCATCCTTGAAACCTAAGTGGCATGAACCACCATCATCAACACAATATTGCCTTGAAAGTTCTCCCACAGCTCTGGCAGCTAGGCTTGCATGTTCTCCAAACTCAGCCGTTGCTTGAGCAGCGTAGGTAGCATCCTTAAATTTCATGTTCCAATTATACCTGCCATCAGAAAAATTACCATTAGCATCTCCAGGAAATGTTTGCCCATTTCCAACGTTTCATCCTTGAAACCTAAGTGGCATGAACCACCATCATCAACACAGTATTGCCTTGAAAGTTCTACAACATCTCTGGCTGCTATGCTTGCATGTTCTGCAAACTCAGTCACTACTTTAGCATCAGAGGTAGCATCCTTAAATTTCATGTTCCAATTCTGCCTGCCAATAGAAAAATTACCATTACCATCTCCAGGAAATGATTGCCCATGTTCCAAGCTTTCATCCTTGAAACCTAAGTGGCATGAACCACCATCATCAACACAATATTGCCTTGAAAGATCTCCAACAGCTCTGGCAGCTAGGCTTGTATGTTCTGCAAACTCAGTCACTACTTTAGCAGCAGAGGTAGCATCCTTAAATTTCATGTTTCAATTCTGCCTGCCAATAGAAAAATTACCATTACCATCTCTAGGAAATGATTGCCCATGTTACAACCTTTCATCCTTGAAACCTAAGTGGCATGAACCACCATCATCAACACAATATTGCCTTGAAAGTTCTACAACAGCTTTGGCAGCTAGGCTTGGTTGTTCTGCAACCTCAGCTGCTGCTTGAGAAGCAGAGGTAGCATCCTTAAATTTCATGTTCCAATTCTGCCTACCAATAGAAAAATTAGCATTACCTTCTCCAGGAAATAATTGCCCATGTTCAAACCTTTCATCCTTGAAACCTAAGTGGCATGAACCACCATCATTAACACAATATTGCCTTGAAAGTTCTCCAACAGCTCTCGCAGCTAGGCTTGCATGTTCTCCAAACGCAGCCGTTGCTTGAGCAGCATAGGTAGCATCCTTAAATTTCATGTTCCAATTCTGCTTGCCAACCCAAAAATTACCATTACCATCTCCAAGAAATGCTTGCCCATGTTCCAACCTTTCATCCTTGAAACCTAAGTGGCATGAACCACCATCATCAACACAATATTGCCTTGAAAGTTCTACAACAGCTCTGGCAGCTAGGCTAGTATGTTCTGCAAACTCAGTCACTACTTTAGCAGCAGAGGTAGCATCCTTAAATTTCATGTTCCAATTCTGCCTGCCTACAGAAAAATTACCATTACCATCTCCAGGAAATGATTGCCCATGTTCCAACCTTTCATTCTTGAAACCTAAGTGGCATGAACCACCATCATCAACACAATATTTCCTTGAAAGTTTTACAACAGATCTGGCAGCTAGGCGTGCATGTTCTGCAAACTCAGCCGCTGCTTGAGCAACAGAGGTAGCATCCTTAAATTTCATGTTCCAATTCTGCCTGCCAATAGAAAAATTACCATTACCATCTCCAGGAAATGATTGCCCATGTTCCAACCTTTCATCCTTGAAACCTAAGTGGCATGAACCACCATCATCAACACAGTATTGCCTTGAAATTTCTACAACAGCTCTGGCAGCTAGGCTTGCATGTTCTCCAAACTCAGCCGTTGCTTGAGCAGCATAGGTAGCATCCTTAAATTTCATGTTCCAATTCTACCTGCCATCAGAAAAATTACCATTACCATCTCCAGGAAATGTTTGCCCATTTCCAACGTTTCATCCTTGAAACCTAAGTGGCATGAACCACCATCATCAACACAGTATTGCCTTGAAAGTTCTACAACAGCTCTGGCTGCTACGCTTGCATGTTCTGCAAACTCAGTCACTACTTTAGCATCAGAGGTAGCATCCTTAAATTTCATGTTCCAATTCTGCCTGCCAATAGAAAAATTACCATTACCATCTCCAGGAAATGATTGCCCATGTTCCAACCTTTCATCCTTGAAACCTAAGAGGCATGAACCACCATCATCAACACAATATTGCCTTGAAAGTTCTCCAACAGCTCTGGCAGCTAGGCTTGGATTGTCTGCAAACTCAGCCGTTGCTTGAGCAGCAGAGGTAGCATCCTTAAATTTCATATTCCAATTCTACCTGCCATCAGAAAAATTACCATTACCATCTCCAGGAAATGATTGCCCATTTTCCAACCTTTCATCCTTGAAACCTAACTGGCATGAACCACCATTATCAACACAGTATTGCCTTGAAAGTTCTACAACAGCTCTGGCAGCTAGGCTTGCATGTTCTGCAAACTCAGTCGCTACTTGAGCAGCAGAGGTAGCATCCTTAAATTTTATGTTCCAATTCTGCCTGCCAACAGAAAAATTATCATTACCATCTCAAGGAAATGGTTGCCCATGTTCCAACCTTTCATCCTTGAAAACTAAGTGGCATGAACCACCATCATCAACATAGTATTGCCTTGAAAGTTCTACAACAGCTCTGGTAGCTAGGCTTACATGTTCTGCAAACTCAGTCGCTACTTGAGCAGCATAGGTAGCATCCTTAAATTTCATGTTCCAATTCTGCCTGCCAATAGAAAAATTACCATTACCATCTCCAGTAAATTATTGCCTAGGTTCCAACCTTTCATCCTTGAAACCTAAGTGATATGAACCACCATCATCAACACAATATTGCCTTGAAAGTTCTACAACAGCTCTGGCAGCTAGGCATGGATGTTCTGCAAACTCAGCCGTTGCTTGAGCAGCAGAGGTAGCATCCTTAAATTTCATGTTCCAATTCTGCCTGCCAATAGAAGAATTAGCATTACCATCTCCAGGAAATGATTGCCCATGTTACAACATTTCATCCTAGAAACCTAAGTGGCATGAACCACCATCATCAACACAATATTGCCTTGAAAGTTCTACAACACCTATGGCAGCTAGGCTTGGTTGTTCTGCAAACTCAGCCGCTGCTTGAGCAGTAGAGGTAGCATCCTTAAATTTCATGTACCAATTCGGCCTGCCAATAGAAAAATTACCATCTCCAGGAAATGATTGCCCATGTTCCAACCTTTTATCCTTTAAACCTAAGTGGCATGACCCACCATCATCAACATAATATTGCCTTGAAATTCTACAACAGCTGTGGCAGCTAGGCTTGCATGATCTGCAAACTCAGACCATTACTTGAGCAGTAGAGGTAGCATCCTTAAATTTCATGTTCCAATTCTGCTTGCCAACAGAAAAATTACCATTACCATCTCAAGGAAATGCTTGCCCATTTTCCAACCTTTCATCCTCGAAACCTAACTGGCATGAACCACCATCATCAACACAATATTGCCTTGAAAGTTCTACAACAGCTCTGGCAGCTAGGCTTGCATGTTCTGCAAACTCAGCCGCTGCTTGAGCAGCAGAGGTAGCATCCTTAAATTTCATGTTCCAATTATGCCTGCCAACAGAAAAATTACCATTACCATCTCCAGGAAATGATTGCCCATGTTCCAACCTTTCATCCTTGAAACTTAAGTGGCATGAACCACCATCATCAACACAATATTGCCTTGAATGTTCTACAACAGCTCTGTCAGCTAGGATTGCATGTTCTGCAAACTCAGCCGTTGCTTGAGCAGCAGAGGTAGCATCCTTAAATTTCATGTTCCAATTCTGCTTGCCAACAGAAAAATTACCATTACCTTCTCAAGGAAATGATTGCCCATGTTTTAACCTTTCATCCTTGAAAACTAAGTGGCATGAACCACCATCATCAACATTATATTGCCTTGAATGTTCTACAACAGCACTGGCAGCTAGGCTTGCATGATCTGCAAACTCAGCAGCTACTTGATCAGCAGAGGTAGCATCCTTAAATTTCATGTTCCAATTCTGCCTGCCAATACAAAAATTACCATTACCATCTCCAGGAAATGATTGCCCATGTTCCATACTTTCATCCTTGAAACCTAAGTGGCATGAACCACCATCATCAACACTATATTGCCTTGAATGTTCTACAATAGCTCTTGCAGCTAGGCTTGGATGTTCTGCAAACTCAGTCGCTACTTGAGCAGCATAGGTAGCATCCATAAATTTCATGTTCCAATTCTGCCTGCCAACAGAAAAATTATCATTACCATCTCAAGGAAATGATTGCCCATGTTACAACCTTTCATCCTTAAAAACTAAGTGTCATGAACCACCATCATCAACACAATATTGCCTTGAAAGTTCTACAATAGCTCTGTCAGTTAGGATTGCATGTTCTGCAAACTCAGCCGTTGCATGAGCATGTTACAACCCAAATTCGCATATCATAGATCACGCCGTAAGGTAGTCGACGTAAATCCAAGAAGAGATTATCTTTGAGATGATAATAAGTTAATCCTATTGGTCTTAAACGATACAAGGGTGTATAAGAGTGGTTAACAAGTATTTGAAGTTAAGCTAATCAAGGATGTTGTAACCCGTATTTTCGGATAACACTAGAGGTGATTAACTGTCCCAAGAGGTCTTGTTTTAATGTATTTGAATCATATAATATCCGCATCATAAGTCTTGAAGTCAAGCGAGTTATGAAATAAAAGTCGATAAAAGTTGTCGCAACTTAGGTTTATAATTTTACTTAAACTTTAGGTCAAATGTTACTGCATTTTACTCCCAATATGCTTGGAATTATGGGGTGATCTACCTATCAAATTGAAGATCTATGAGTCTAGTTTCCAACGCATTAAACCGTTCGTCGATACGATCTCGGAATTGAGAGATATTCGCGTTTTCGCGAGAGTGCGCCAAGCTGCTCTCTATGGGGCCCACAAAGGCGGTTTAAGACATTTGGACATATATAAGATAACTCAACCCCGTTTTAAGTCATTATTTTTCAGTATATTCAGACCTTATAACCCTAAAAACATTCTCTCAAGGTTCTCTCATGATCCAAGACCCAAACAAAGGGCAAACAACACAAATCAAATGTCGGGAATCCCGTGGTGCTAGTAAGTTTCTTGTTTTTCTTGTTGTTGCTGATTTTTGTGTTGTTCCAGCTCGTGTGGGAGGTTGTTTTTAAGTGTTTTATGTCCTGTAAATACACCTTCAAGTTTTTAATATCAACCCTAGGTGATTTCAAGTCTTCTAAAGTAATTCTAGTGCCGAAAAACCCGAATTAATTGCTAGTTTCGCTTCCTTGTTCTTGTGGCAGAATTGAAGGGATATTTCGTGGAAAATTAAGGTCAAATTGGAGTTGTTCTTTCTGTTTAAAGGTAAGGAACCTCTTACTCGATATATATTTAAGATTATCCAAGTTGCAGCTAAGTCGTTGAAGCTAGAACTTGTGAAATATATATATCGAAAAGCTTGGTAGTAATGTTGTTGGTTGGTGGACTGTTTTGGAGGCTCAATATGATTATTAATGATGTTGTTTGGGCTGTTTGGTGATTGTATTGACTTGTGGGAAGTCATATAAATAGGGGAGGTGCTGTCCGTTTCATCGTAAAATAGGTTGTGGTCGATACATAATAGTTACGACGCTTAAACGATAATGATAGTGTCATTTGTCTTATTGTAGACTAAGGAGTCGTGATATTTGCATAGCTTGAGGTTGGGCAGTATATACAAGGTATGTGAGTCTATCCCCTTCATTCTTTTGCACGACTCCAATTGTACATAATGTAATGAACGAGCTCCCAAAGATACTCTACTCTTAGAAGCTAGCAGTACTTACATTGCTGCCCTTCTTATGAAACGATTGATATTGATGTTACTTCTCTTATTCTTATATTATCAATGTTGTTGGTAGTTCCTGATTCTTATAAGATTCTTGATGAAGAGTTAATCCTAATAACGTGTACGAAGGATACCGACCTTACGTCACTCCGAAAGGTTCAAATTATGATTCCAACGAGTCCAGCATGCATCATATATATGTATCTATTTTACTCTACCGAGCCGCGCTATAGTCGGCCGGGTATGGCACCTATTGTGCAACCACTGATCAGTTGGGTTTTACCGAGCTCCACGTGGCCGGGTACGATTCTACCGAGCCCTATGATGGCCGGGTACGTTTTACCGAGCCTATTATGGCCGGGTACGATATGATGATGATGATGCCCACAAAGGCATATGTTTTAAACGTTTACGTATATATATATATATATATATATGTATGTATCATGTATTTCATGTCAGTAGCCCTCAGAGGTACCCAGATGTCACAGGTTGTATATTCCCTATCACTGTTTACATTATTGTTCTTACTTATGCTATTCTGCCTTACATACTCAGTACTTTATTCGTACTGACGTCCTTTTTATTTGTGGACGCTGCATGTCGTGCTGCAGGTCCTGATAGATGGGTAGACGCAGCTCCCCCATCACAGTAGGCTATCCGGTTCAGCGTTATTGGCATGATCCTTTCTCCGGACTTGCCGTGGTCTTGGTATGCATTTTTGTTATAGACATTATGGGTATGTCGGGGCCCTGTTCCGGCAATGTTGTAGCACTTATGTTCATTTAGAGGCTCATAGACAGGTGTCGACTTATGTATGGTTTAGAATGCCTTTTCGGCTGATTTTTGTTGTATAGTCTTTCATGGCATCATGATAGCTCGTACCTTATATATAGTTTCTTGACAGTCTTGTCGTCCCATGTTACGTATGTTCATGACATTATCTTTCATTGTTGGATGTTCATGATCCATGTCTTTCATTTATATTGGTCTTGTCGGCCCTTAAAGATAATAAGGAAGGTTAGAAAATGTACGTTGGTGCTCGGCAAGTATGGCCCGGGTGCTAGTCATGACCCTCCAGTTGGGTCGTGACAAACTTGGTATCAGAGCAAGTCTGTCCTAGGGGTTGTCTATGAGCCGTGTCTAGTAGAGTTTTGATTATGGATGTGTAGCGCGCCACATTTATAATCAGGAGGCTACGTGACATCTAGGGTTGTTACCTTCTTCCTGAATCTAGATCGTGCGTAGAGTTGAGTCGTAAGTGTTCATATCTAATATTCACCTTGTTTTCTTTTAGCGATGCCTTCGACTAGGAAGCAAGCGATTAGTAAACGGCTTGATACAGCTGTAGGAGAGGGTAACATTCAGGTGCCTCCAGCCAGAGCAGGCCAAAGTGAGCCTCAGAGTGAGATGCCGTCTCATACCTCTCTGTCTCCTCCAGAGGATATTAGGAGGCACCCAGTACATCCAGTTCCTCCGTCTGGCACTACAGACCACGATATGCGCAGTGCGGTGCAGTTGTTGAGTAGATTAGTAGCTGCTCAGGCTCAGAGGTAGAATACTGGTGCTGCTGATTAACCGGTTAGTGCGAGAGTTCATGATTTTATTAATCTAGACCCTCCAGTGTTTACCGGATCAAACCCCAAGGAGGACCCGCAAACATTTATTGATCAGGTTCATTGTACATTGCGGGTTATGCATGCTAGTGATACAGAGGCAGTAGAGTTGGCTTCTTATCGGTTACGGGATTTAGCGATTTTATGGTATGATAGTTGGGAGAGATCTAGGGGTCCGAACGCTCCTCCAGCCGTGTGGAAGGAATTTTCTGAGGCCTTTCTTCGTCACTACTTACCAGCTGAGATACGATGAGCTAGAGCTGATAAGTTCTTGAACCTTCGACAGGGTAATATGAGTGCATGAGAGTATAGTATATAGTTTGATTCTTTATCAAGGTATACTCCCCATATGGTGGCCGAGATGAGTGATAGGGTGACCACATCTGATAAATGAGTGCACAACAGCCTCCTTGGTAGAGGGCATGGATATTTCCCGTATTCAGGCTTATGCCCAGACCCTTCATGATCATAAGTTATATGCTAAGCTCTCTAAATGTGAATTCTTGCTGAACTCAGTAGCATTCCTTGGCCATGTGATATCTGATGCGGGTATTAGTGTCGACACTCAGAAGATCGATGCAGTGAAGAATTGGCCGAGACCTACAACACCGTCAGAAGTCCGCAGCTTCCTGGGGCTAGCAGGATATTATAGGCGGTTTGTAGAAGGGTTTTCCTCTATATCAGCACCATTGACTAAGTTAACACAGAAAACTAAGTTCTAGTGGTCTGATGCTTGTGAACATAGTTTTCAGGATCTAAAGAATCGATTGACATCCGCGCCAGTGCTCACTCTCCCAGAAGGAACAGAAGGTTATGTGGTATATTGTGATGCCTCAGGTATAGGTTTGGGGTGCGTATTGATGCAACGTGGGAAGGTGATTGCTTATGCATCAAGACAATTGAAGAAGCATGAAAAGAATTACCCGACTCATGATTTGGAATTGGCTGCAGTAATATATGCTTTGAAGATATGGCGGCACTACTTATACGGCGTCCATGTTGACATCTACACAGATCACAAGAGTTTACAATACATCTTCAAGCAGAAGGAGTTGAATTTGAGGCAGCGTAGGTGTCTTGAATTACTGAAAGACTACGACATCGAGATATTGCACCATCCTGGTAAAGCCAATGTTGTGGCAGACGCTCTCAGCCGTAAGTGAATGGGAAGCTTAATACATATTGAGGCAGGTAGACAAGGGTTGACCAAAGAGCTTCACCTGCTGGCCAATATGAGAATCAGATTGTTGGACTCTGATGACGGAGGTGTTACTGTACAGAATACAGCAGAATCATCTTTGGTAGCCGAGGTAAAAGCACGGCAATATGAAGATCCTACCTTAGTAAGATTGAGAGAGGGAATTCAGCAGTGTAAGATTACAGCTTTCAAGATCGGAGGAGATGGGACACTAAGATACCAGGGCCGATTATGTGTACCTAGTGTGGCAGGGTTGCGAGAGAAGATTATGATTGAGATTCACCAGTCCCGATATTCTATCCATCCTGGCTCGACAAAGATGTATCATGACGTTAAGGAGCAGTATTGGTGGGATAACATGAAGAAGTCTATTGCAGAATTTGTAGCCCAGTGTCCTAATTATCAACAAGTAAAGATCGAGCATCAGAAACCCAGTGGATTGATTCAGAATATAGAGATTCCGACCTACAAATGGGAGGTGATTAATATGGACTTCATTATTGGATTACCTCGCTCTTATCATAAGTTTGACTCCATCTGGGTGATAGTTGATCGACTTACAAAATCTGCCCATTTTCTACCAGTTAAGACAACTTACACGGCTGAAGATTATGCGAAGTTGTATATCAAGGAGATTGTTAGGCTTCATGGTGTGCCGGTATCTATTATATCAGACCGAGGAGCTCAATTTACGGCTAACTTTTGGAGGTCTTTTCAGAAGGGTTTAGGCACACAAGTAAATCTCAGCACTGCATTCCATCCGCAGACTGATGGACAGGCTGAACGTACCATCCAGATGCTTGAAGATATGCTACGAGCATGTGTTCTAGATTTCAAGGGGAATTGGGATGACCATCTGGCACTTATAGAATTTGCCTACAATAATAGCTATCATTCCAGTATTAAAATGGCCCCGTATGAGGCACTGTACGGGAGGAGATGTAGATCACCAGTTGGATGGTTCGAAGTCGGTGAGACAGAATTATATGGGCCAGATTTGATTCACCAAGCCATTGAGAAGGTGAAAGTGATACAAGAGCGACTGAGGACGGCACAAAGCAGGCAAAAGTCTTATTCCGACGTCCGACGTCGTGATATGGAATTTAAGGTTGGTGATTGGGTTTTCCTGAAGATCTCGCCGATGAAGGGTGTTATGCGTTTTGGGAAGAAGGGTAAGTTGAGTCCGCGGTATATTGGGCCGTACAAAATTCTTCGACGAATTGGACAGGTTGCTTACGAGTTAGAATTGCCATCTGAATTGGAATTTGTCCACCCGGTATTCCATGTATCTATGTTGAGGAAATGTATTGGAGACCCTTCTCGGGTCATCCCTATCAAAGATGTACAAGTTACAAAGGATCTATCATATGATGAAGTGCCAGTGGCTATATTAGATCGACAAGTCCGCAAGCTGAGAACAAAGGATGTAGCTTCCGTGAAAGTATTATGGAGGAACAAGAATATAGAAGAAATGACATGGGAAGCAGAAGAGGAGATGAAGTCTAAATACCCTTACCTATTCCAGAGTGAAGATAACGAGGATGCCGGGGGAAAGAAGGACGCATTATAAGGTGAAACGGCTCTATGAGATAAGCAATAGCTTGTGAATACTCTTTTTTTAATACAAAATGGTGATATGCAGATAATGTACATATCCATTATGCTTTGTATAGTCTTGTATGGCCATAGGTTGGGTTTAACTGCTTGCAAGTTTGGCTAGTGTCCATTTTATAAGGGAAACTCAGCCGGAAATCTCCGTCGGAATCCACGATGAGTTAGACACCCCATAAACCCTTACATTCGAGGACGAATGTTCCTAAGGGGGAGAGGATGTTACAACCCAAATTCGCATATCATAGATCACGCCGTAAGGTAGTCGACGTAAATCCAAGAAGAGATTATCTTTGAGATGATAATAAGTTAATCCTATTGGTCTTAAACGATACAAGGGTGTATAAGAGTGGTTAACAAGTATTTGAAGTTAAGCTAATCAAGGATGTTGTAACCCGTATTTTCGGATAACACTAGAGGTGATTAACTGTCCCAAGAGGTCTTGTTTTAATGTATTTGAATCATATAATATCCGCATCATAAGTCTTGAAGTCAAGCGAGTTATGAAATAAAAGTCGATAAAAGTTGTCGCAACTTAGGTTTATAATTTTACTTAAACTTTAGGTCAAATGTTACTGCATTTTACTCCCAATATGCTTGGAATTATGGGGTGATCTACCTATCAAATTGAAGATCTATGAGTCTAGTTTCCAACGCATTAAACCGTTCGTCGATACGATCTCGGAATTGAGAGATATTCGCGTTTTCGCGAGAGTGCGCCAAGCTGCTCTCTATGGGGCCCACAAAGGCGGTTTAAGACATTTGGACATATATAAGATAACTCAACCCCGTTTTAAGTCATTATTTTTCAGTATATTCAGACCTTATAACCCTAAAAACATTCTCTCAAGGTTCTCTCATGATCCAAGACCCAAACAAAGGGCAAACAACACAAATCAAATGTCGGGAATCCCGTGGTGCTAGTAAGTTTCTTGTTTTTCTTGTTGTTGCTGATTTTTGTGTTGTTCCAGCTCGTGTGGGAGGTTGTTTTAAGTGTTTTATGTCCTGTAAATACACCTTCAAGTTTTTAATATCAACCCTAGGTGATTTCAAGTCTTCTAAAGTAATTCTAGTGCCGAAAAACCCGAATTAATTGCTAGTTTCGCTTCCTTGTTCTTGTGGCAGAATTGAAGGGATATTTCGTGGAAAATTAAGGTCAAATTGGAGTTGTTCTTTCTGTTTAAAGGTAAGGAACCTCTTACTCGATATATATTTAAGATTATCCAAGTTGCAGCTAAGTCGTTGAAGCTAGAACTTGTGAAATATATATATCGAAAAGCTTGGTAGTAATGTTGTTGGTTGGTGGACTGTTTTGGAGGCTCAATATGATTATTAATGATGTTGTTTGGGCTGTTTGGTGATTGTATTGACTTGTGGGAAGTCATATAAATAGGGGAGGTGCTGTCCGTTTCATCGTAAAATAGGTTGTGGTCGATACATAATAGTTACGACGCTTAAACGATAATGATAGTGTCATTTGTCTTATTGTAGACTAAGGAGTCGTGATATTTGCATAGCTTGAGGTTGGGCAGTATATACAAGGTATGTGAGTCTATCCCCTTCATTCTTTTGCACGACTCCAATTGTACATAATGTAATGAACGAGCTCCCAAAGATACTCTACTCTTAGAAGCTAGCAGTACTTACATTGCTGCCCTTCTTATGAAACGATTGATATTGATGTTACTTCTCTTATTCTTATATTATCAATGTTGTTGGTAGTTCCTGATTCTTATAAGATTCTTGATGAAGAGTTAATCCTAATAACGTGTACGAAGGATACCGACCTTACGTCACTCCGAAAGGTTCAAATTATGATTCCAACGAGTCCAGCATGCATCATATATATGTATCTATTTTACTCTACCGAGCCGCGCTATAGTCGGCCGGGTATGGCACCTATTGTGCAACCACTGATCAGTTGGGTTTTACCGAGCTCCACGTGGCCGGGTACGATTCTACCGAGCCCTATGATGGCCGGGTACGTTTTACCGAGCCTATTATGGCCGGGTACGATATGATGATGATGATGCCCACAAAGGCATATGTTTTAAACGTTTACGTATATATATATGTATGTATATATATATGTATGTATCATGTATTTCATGTCAGTAGCCCTCAGAGGTACCCAGATGTCACAGGTTGTATATTCCCTATCACTGTTTACATTATTGTTCTTACTTATGCTATTCTGCCTTACATACTCAGTACTTTATTCGTACTGACGTCCTTTTTATTTGTGGACGCTGCATGTCGTGCTGCAGGTCCTGATAGATGGGTAGACGCAGCTCCCCCATCACAGTAGGCTATCCGGTTCAGCGTTATTGGCATGATCCTTTCTCCGGACTTGCCGTGGTCTTGGTATGCATTTTTGTTATAGACATTATGGGTATGTCGGGGCCCTGTTCCGGCAATGTTGTAGCACTTATGTTCATTTAGAGGCTCATAGACAGGTGTCGACTTATGTATGGTTTAGAATGCCTTTTCGGCTGATTTTTGTTGTATAGTCTTTCATGGCATCATGATAGCTCGTACCTTATATATAGTTTCTTGACAGTCTTGTCGTCCCATGTTACGTATGTTCATGACATTATCTTTCATTGTTGGATGTTCATGATCCATGTCTTTCATTTATATTGGTCTTGTCGGCCCTTAAAGATAATAAGGAAGGTTAGAAAATGTACGTTGGTGCTCGGCAAGTATGGCCCGGGTGCTAGTCATGACCCTCCAGTTGGGTCGTGACAGAGCAGCAGAGGTAGCATCCTTAAATTTCATGTTCCAATTCTGCTTGTCAACAGAAAAATTACCATTACCTTCTCAAGGAAATGATTGCCCATGTTTTAACCTTTCATCCTTGAAAACTAAGTGGCATGAACCACCATCATCAACATTATATTGCCTTGAAAGTTCTACAACAACACTGGCAGCTAGGCTTGCATGATCTGCAAACTCAGCAGCTACTTGATCAGCAGAGGTAGCATCCTTAAATTTCATGTTCCAATTCTGCCTGCCAATAGAAAAATTACCATTACCATATCCAGGAAACGATTTTCCATGTTCCAACCTTTCATCCTTGAAACCTAAGTGGCATGAACCACCATCATCAACACAATATTCCCTTGAAAGTTCTACAACAACTCTGGCAGCTAGGCTTGGATTGACTGCAAACTCAGCCGTTGCTTGAGCAGCAGAGGTAGCATCCTGAAATTTCATATTCCAATTCTACTTGCCATCAGAAAAATTACCATTACCATCTCCAGGAAATGATTGCCCATTTCCAACCTTTCATCCTTGAAACCTAACTGGCATGAACCACCATCATCAACACAATATTGCCTTGAAAGTTCTACAACAGCTCTGGCAGCTAGGCTTGCATGTTCTGCATACTCAGCCGCTGCTTGAGCAGCAGAGGTAGCATCCTTAAATTTCATGTTCCAATTATGCCTGCCAACAGAAAAATTACCATTACCATCTCCAGGAAATGATTGCCCATGTTCCAACCTTTCATCCTTGAAACTTAAGTGGCATGAACCACCATCATCAACACAATATTGCCTTGAAAGTTCTACAACAGCTCTGTCAGCTAGGATTGCATGTTCTGCAAACTCAGCCGTTGCTTGAGCAGCAAAGGTAGCATCCTTAAATTTCATGTTCCAATTCTGCTTGCCAACAGAAAAATTACCATTACCATCTCCAGGAAATGATTGCCCATGTTCCAACCTTTCATCCTTGAAACTTAAGTGGCATGAACCACCATCATTAACACAATATTGCCTTGAAAGTTCTACAACAGCTCTGGCAGCTAGGCTTGCATGTTCTGCAAACTCAGCCGTTGCTTGAGCAGCAAAGGTAGCATCCTTAAATTTCATGTTCCAATTCTGCTTGCCAACAGAAAAATTACCATTACCATCTCCAGGAAATGATTGCCCATGTTCCAACCTTTCATCCTTGAAACTTAAGTGGCATGAACCACCATCATCAACACAATATTGCCTTGAAAGTTCTACAACAGCTCTGGCAGCTAGGCTTGCATGTTCTGCATACTCAGCCGCTGCTTGAGCAGCAGAGGTAGCATCCTTAAATTTCATGTTCCAATTATGCCTGCCAACAGAAAAATTACCATTACCATCTCCAGGAAATGATTGCCCATGTTCCAACCTTTCATCCTTGAAAATTAAGTGGCATGAACCACCATCATCAACACAATATTGCCTTGAAAGTTCTACAACAGCTCTGGCAGCTAGGCTTGCATGTTCTGCATACTCAGCCGCTGCTTGAGCAGCAGAGGTAGCATCCTTAAATTTCATGTTCCAATTATGCCTGCCAATAGAAAAATTACCATTACCATCTCCAGGAAATGATTGCCCATGTTCCAACCTTTCATCCT
Organism: Nicotiana tomentosiformis; assembly: GCF_000390325.3. NCBI lineage: Eukaryota > Viridiplantae > Streptophyta > Magnoliopsida > Solanales > Solanaceae > Nicotiana > Nicotiana tomentosiformis. Next base: position 272,890 of record NW_027174586.1, read on the forward strand.
TGAAACTTAAGTGGCATGAACCACCATCATCAACACAATATTGCCTTGAAAGTTCTACAACAGCTCTGTCAGCTAGGATTGCATGTTCTGCAAACTCAGCCGTTGCTTGAGCAGCAAAGGTAGCATCCTTAAATTTCATGTTCCAATTCTGCTTGCCAACAGAAAAATTACCATTACCTTCTCAAGGAAATGATTGCCCATGTTTTAACCTTTCATCCTTGAAAACTAAGTGGCATGAACCACCATCATCAACATAATATTGCCTTGAAAGTTCTACAACAGCACTGGCAGCTAGGCTTGCATGATCTGTAAACTCAGCAGCTACTTGATCAGCAGAGGTAGCATCCTTAAATTTCATGTTCCAATTCTGCCTGCCAATACAAAAATTACCATTACCATCTCCAGGAAATGATTGCCCATGTTCCATACTTTCATCCTTGAAACCTAAGTGGCATGAACCACCATCATCAACACTATTTTGCCTTGAAAGTTCTACAACAGCTCTGGCAGCTAGGCTTGGATGTTCTGCAAACTCAGTCGCTACTTGAGCAGCAGAGTTAGCACCCTTAAATTTCATGTTCCAATTCTGCCTGCCAACAGAAAAATTATCATTACCATCTCAAGGAAATCATTGCCCATGCTACAACCTTTCATCCTTGGAAACTAAGTGGCATGAACCACCACCATCAACACAGTATTGCCTTGAAAGTTCTACAACAGCTCTAGCAGCTAGGCTTGCATGTTCTGCAAACTAAGTCGCTACTTGAGCAGCAGAGGTAGCATCCTTAAATTTCATGTTCCAATTCTGCCTGCCAATAGAAAAATTACCATTACCATATCCAGGAAACGATTTCCCATGTACCAACCTTTCATCCTTGAAACCTAACTGGCATGAACCACCATCATCAACACAGTATTGCCTTGAAAGTTCTACAATAACTCTGGCAGCTAGGCTTGCATGTTATGCAAACTCAGTCGCTACTTGAGCAGCAGAGGTAGCATCCTTAAATTTCATGTTCCAATTTTGCCTGCCAACAGAAAAATTATCATTACCATCTTAAGGAAATGATTGCCCATGTTCCAACCTTTCATCCTTGAAACCTAAGTGGCATGAACCGCCATCATCAACACAATATTGCCTTGAAAGTTCTACAATAGCTCTGGCAGCTAGGCTTGGATGTTCTGCAAACTCAGCCGTTGCTTGAGCAGCAGATGTAGCATCCTTAAATTTCATATTCCATTTCTACCTGCCATCAGAAATATTACCATTACTATCTCCAGGAAATGATTGTCCATTTTCCAACCTTTCATCCTTGAAACCTAACTGGCATGAACCACCATCATCAACACAATATTGCCTTGAAAGTTCTACAACTGCTCTGGCAGCTAGGCTTGCATGTTCTGCAATCTCAGTCGCTACTTGAGTAGCAAATGTAGCATCCTTAAATCTCATGTTCCAATTCTGCTTGCCAACAGAAAAATTACCATCTCCAGGAAATGATTACCCATTTTCCAACCTTTCATCCTTGAAACCTAACTGGCATGAACCACCATCATCAACATAGTATTGCCTTGAAAGTTCTACAACAGCTCTGGCAGCTAGGCTTGCATGTTCTGCAAACTCAGCCGCTGCTTGAGCAGCAGAGGTAGCATCCTTAAATTTCATGTTCCAATTATGCCTGCCAACTGAAAAATTACCATTACCATCACCAGGAAATGATTGCCCATGTTCCAACCTTTCATCCTTGAAACCTAAGTGGCATGAACCACCATCATCAACACAATATTGCCTTGAAAGTTCTACAACAGCTCTGTCAGTTAGGATTGCATGTTCTGCAAACTCAGCCGTTGCTTGAGCAGCAGAGGTAGCATCCTTAAATTTCATGTTCCAATTCTGCTTGCCAACAGAAAAATTACCATTACCTTCTCAAGGAAATGATTGCCCATGTTTTAACCTTTCATCCTTGAAAACTAAGTGGCATGAACCACCATCATCAACATAATATTGCCTTGAAAGTTCTACAACAGCACTGGCAGCCAGGCTTGCATGATCTGCAAACTCAGCCGCTACTTGGGCATCAGAGGTAGCATCCTTAAATTTCATGTTCCAATTCTGCTTGTCAATAGAAAAATTACCATCTCCGGGAAATGATTGCCCATATTCCAGCCTTTCATCCTTGAAACCTAAGTGGCATGAACTACCATCATCAACAAAATATTGCCTTGAAAGTTCTACAACAACTCTGGCAGCTAGGCTTGCATGTTCTGCAAACTCAGCCGCTGCTTGAGCAGCAGAGGTAGCATCCTTAGATTTCATGTTCCAATTATGCCTTCCAATAGAAAAATTACCATTACCATTACCATCTCCAGGAAATGCTTGCCCATGTTCCAACCTTTCATCCTTGAAACCTATGTGGCATGAACTACCATCATCAACACAATATTGCCTTGAAAGTTCTACAACAGCTCTGGCAGCTAGGCTTGGATGTTCTGCAAACTCAGCCGTTGCTTGAGCAGCAGAGGTAGCATCCTTAAATTTCATGTTCCAATTCTACCTGCTATCAGAAATGTTACCATTACCATCTCCAGGAAATGATTGCCAATTTTCCAACCTTTCATCCTTGAAACCTAAGTGGCATGAACTACCATCATCAACACAGTATTGCCTTGAAAGTTCTACAACAGCTCTGGCAGCTAGGCTTGCATGTTCTGCAAACTCAGCCGCTGCTTGAGTAGCAGAGGTAGCATCCTTAAATTTCATGTTCCAATTCTTCCTGACAATAGAAAAATTTCCATTACCATCTCCAGGAAATGATTGCCCATGTTCCAACCTTTCATCCTTGAAACCTATGTGGCATGAACCACCTTCATCAACACAGTATTGCCTTGAAAGTTCTACTATAGCTCTGGCAGCTAGGCTTGCATGCTCTGCAAACTCAGTCGCTGCTTGAGTAGCAGAGGTAGCATCCTTAAATTTCATATTCCTATTCTGCCTGCCAATAGAAAAATTACCATTACCATCTGCAGGAAATGATTGCCCATGTTCCAACCTTTCATCCTTGAAACCTAAGTGGCATGAACTACCATCATCAACACAATATTGCCTTGAAATTTCTACAACAGCTCTGGCAGCTAGGCTTGGATGTTCTACAAACTCAGCCGTTGCTTGAGCAGCAGAGGTAGCATCCTTAAATTTCATGTTCCAATTCTACCTGCCATCAGAAAAAGTACCATTACCATCTCCAGGAAATTATTGCCCATTTTCCAACATTATGTTCCAATTCTGCTTGCCAACAGAGAAATTACCATCTCCAGGAAATAAATGCCCATGTTCCAACATTTCATCCTTGAAACCTAAGTGGCATGAACCACCATCATCAACATAATATTACCTTGAAAGTTCTACAACACCTCTGGCAGCTAGGCTTGCATGTTCTACAAACGCAGCCGCTGCTTGAGTAGCAGAGGTTGCATCCTTAAATTTCATGTTTCAATTCTACCTGCTAACAGAAATATTACCATTACCATCTCTAGGAAATGCTTTCCCATGTTCCAACCTTTCCTTGAAACCTAAGTGGCATGAACCACCATCATCAGCACAATATTTCCTTGAAAGTTCTCCAACAGCTCTGGCAGCTTGGCTTGCACGTTTTGCAAACTCAGTCGCTGCATGAGCAGCAGAGGTAGCATCCTTAAATTTCATGTTCCAATTCTGCCTGCCAACAGAAAAATTACCATTACCATCTCAAGGAAATGATTGCCCATGTTTTAACCTTTCATCCTTGAAAACTAAGTGGCCTGAACCCCCATCATCAACACAGTATTGCATTGAAAGTTCTACAACAGCTCTGGCAGCTAGGCTTTCATGTTCTGCAATCTCAGTTGCTACTTGAGTAGCAAATGTAGCATCCTTAAATTTCATGTTCCAATTTTGCCTGCCAATAGAAAAATTACCATTACCATCTGCAGGAAATGATTGCCCATGTTCCAACCTTTCATCCTTGAAACCTAAGTGGCATGAACCACCATCATCAACACAATATTGCCTTGAAAGTTCTACAATAGCTCTAGCAACTAGGCTTGGATGTTTTGCAAACTCAGCCGTTGCTTGAGCAGCAGAGGTATCATCCTTAAATTTCATGTTCGAATTCTACCTGCTATCAGAAAAATTTCCATTACCATCTCTAGGAAATGATTGCCTATGTTCCAACCTTTCATCCTTGAAACCTATGTGGCATGAACCACCTTCATCAACACTGTATTGCCTTGAAAATTCTATAATAGCTCTGGAAGCTAGGCTTGCATGTTCTGCAAACTCTGCCGCTGCTTGAGTAGCAGAGGTAGCATGCTTAAATTTCTTGTTCCAATTCTGCCTGCCAATAGAAAAGTTACTATTACCATCTCAAGGAAATGATTGCCCATGTTCCAACTTTTCATCCTTGAAAACTAAGCGGCATGAACCACTTTCATCAACACAATATTGCCTTGAATGTTCTACAACAGCTATGTCAGCTAGGCTTGCATGTTCTGCAAACTCAGTTGCTGCTTGTGCAGCAGAAGTAGCATCCATAAAATTTATGTTCCAATTCTGCCTACCAACAGAAACATTACCATCACCATCTCAAGGAAATGATTGCCCATGTTCCAACCTTTCATCCTTGAAAACTAAGTGGCATGAACCACCATCATCAACATAGTATTGCCTTGAAAGTTCTACAATAGCTCTGGCAGCTAGGCTTGCATGTTCTACAAACTCAGTCGCTACTTGAGCAGCAGAGGTAGCATCCTTAAATTTCATGTTCCGATACTGCTTGCCAATAGAAAATTTACCATCTCCAGGAAAAGATTGCCCATGTTCCAATCTTTTATCCTTGAAACCTAAGTGGAATAAACCACCATCATCAACACAATATTGTCTTGAAAGTTCTACAACAGCTCTGGCAGCTAGGCTTGCATGATCTGAAAACTCAGCCGCTACTTGAGCAGCAGAGGTAGCATCCTTAAACATTATGTTCCAATTCTGCAAACAAAAATATTACCATTACCATCTCAAGGAAATGATTGCCCATGTTTTAACCTTTCATTCTTGAAAACTAAGTGGCATGAACCACCATCATCAACATAATATTGCCTTGAAAGTTCTACAATAGCTCTGGAAGCTAGGCTTGTATGTTTTGCAAACAGAGCTGCTGCTGTGCAGCAGAGGTAGCATCCAATAATTTCATGTTGCAATTCTACCTGCCAACGGAAACATTACCATCACCATCTCAAGGAAATGATTGCCCATGTTCCAACCTTTCATCCTTGAAAACTAAGAGGCATGAGCCCCCATCATCAACACAGTATTGCCTTGAAAGTTCTACAACTGTTCTGGCAGCTAGGCTTGCATGCTCTGCAATCTCAGTCGCTACTTGAGTAGCAAATGTAGCATCCTTAAATTTCATGTTCCAATTTTGCCTACCAATAAAAAAATTACCATTACCATCTGCAGGAAATGATTGCCCATGTTCCAACCTTTCATCCTTGAAACCTAAGTGGCATGAACCACTATCATCAACACAATATTGCCTTGAAAGTTCTACAACAGCTCTAGCAACCAGGCTTGGATGTTCTGCAAACTCAGCCGTTGCTTGAGCAGCAGAGGCATCATCCTTAAATTTCATGTTCGAATTCTACCTACTATCAGAAAAATTTCGATTACCATCTCCAGGAAATGATTGCCTATGTTCCAACCTTTCATCCTTGAAACCTATGTGGCATGAACCACCTTCATCAACACAGTATTGCCTTGAAAATTCTACAATAGCTCTGGCAGCTAGGCTTGCATGTTCTGCAAACTCTGCCGCTGCTTGAGTAGCAGAGGTAGCATCCTTAAATTTCTTGTTCCAATTCTGCCTGCCAATAGAAAAGTTACTATTACCATCTCAAGGAAATGATTGCCCATGTTCCAACTTTTCATCCTTGAAAACTAAGTGGCATGAACCACCTTCATCAACACAATATTGCCTTGAAAGTTCTACAACAGCTATGTCAGCTAGGCTTGCATGTTCTGCAAACTCAGTTGCTGCTTGTGCAGCAGAAGTAGCATCCATAAAATTTATGTTCCAATTCTGCCTACCAACAGAAACATTACCATCACCATCTCAAGGAAATGATTGCCCATGTTCCAACCTTTCATCCTTGAAAACTAAGTGGCATGAACCACCATCATCAACATAGTATTGCCTTGAAAGTTCTACAACAGCTCTGGCAGCTAGGCTTGCATGTTCTACAAACTCAGTCGCTACTTGAGCAGCAGAGGTAGCATCCTTAAATTTCATGTTCCAATACTGCTTGCCAATAGAAAATTTACCATCTCCAGGAAAAGATTGCCCATATTCCAATCTTTTATCCTTGAAACCTAAGTGGAATAAACCACCATCATCAACACAATATTGTCTTGAAAGTTCTACAACAGCTCTGGCAGCTAGGCTTGCATGATCTGAAAACTCAGCCGCTACTTGAGCAGCAGAGGTAGCATCCTTAAACATTATGTTCCAATTCCGCCAACAGAAAAATTACCATTACCATCTCAAGGAAATGATTGCCCATGTTTTAACCTTTCATTCTTGAAAACTAAGTGGCATGAACCACCATCATCAATATAATATTGCCTTGAAAGTTCTACAACAGCTCTGGAAGCTAGGCTTGTATGTTTTGCAAACTGAGCTGCTGCTGTGCAGCAGAGGTAGCATCCTTTAATTTCATGTTGCAATTCTGCCTGCCAACGGAAACATTACCATCACCATCTCAAGGAAATGATTGCCCATGTTCCAACCTTTCATCCTTGAAAACTAAGTGGCATGAACCCCCATCATCAACACAGTATTGCCTTGAAAGTTCTACAACTGCTCTGGTAGCTAGGCTTTCATGCTCTGCAATCTCAGTCGCTACTTGAGTAGCAAATGTAGCATCCTTAAATTTCATATTCCAATTTTGCCTGCCAATAAAAAAATTACCATTACCATCTGCAGGAAATGATTGCCCATGTTCCAACCTTTCATTCTTGAAACCTAAGTGGCATGAACCACCATCATCAACATAGTATTGCCTTGAAAATTCAGCAACAGCTCTGGCAGCTAGGCTTGCATGTTCTGCAAACTCAGCCGCTGCTTGAGTAGCAGAGGTAGCATCCTTAAATTTCTTGTTCCAATTCTGCCTGCCAATAGAAAAATTACTATTACCATCTCAAGGAAATGATTGCCCATGTTCCAACTTTTCATCCTTGAAAACAAAGTTGCATGAACCACCATCATCAACACAATATTGCCTTGAAAGTTCTACAACAGCTATGTCAGCTAGGCTTGCATGTTCTACAAAATCCGCTGCTGCTTGTGCAGCAGAGGTAGCATCCTAAAAATTAATGTTTCAATTCTGCCTGCCAACAGAAACATTACCATCACAATCTCAAGGAAATGATTGCCCATGTTCCAACCTTTCATCCTTGAAAACTAAGTGGCATGAACCACCATCATCAACATAGTATTGCCTTGAAAGTTCTACAACAGCTCTGGCAGCTATGCTTGCATGTTCTACAAACTCAGTCGCAACTTGAGCAGCAAAGGTAGCATCCTTAAATTTCATGTTCCAATACTGCTTGCCAACAGAAAAATTACCATTAGCGTGTCCAGGAAATGCTTGCCAATGTTCCAACCTTTCATCCTTGAAGCCTAAGTGGCATAAACCACCATCATCAACACAATATTTCCTGGAAAGTTCTCCAACAGTTGGGGCAACTAGGCTTGCATGTTCTCCAAACTCAGCCGCTGCTTGAGCAGCAGAGGTAGCATCCCTAAATTTTATGTTCCAATTCTGCCTGCCAACAGAAACATTACCATCACCATCTCAAGGAAATGATTGCCCATGTTCTAACCATTCATCCTTGAAAACTAAATGGCATGAACCACCATCATCAACATAGTATTGCCTTGAAAGTTCTACAATAGCTCTGGCAGCTAGGCTTGCATGTTCTGCAAACTCAGTCGCTACTTGAGCAGCAGAGGTAGCATCCTTAAATTTCATGTTCCAATTCTACCTGCCAATAGAAAAATTACCATTACAATCTCCAGGAAATGCTTGTCCATGTTCCAACCTTTCATCCTTGAAACCTAAGTGGCAAGAACCACCATCATCAACACAATATTGCCTTGAAAGTTCTCCAACAGATCTGGTAGCTAGGCTTGCATGTTCTGCAAACTCAGTCACTGCTTGAGTAGCAGAGGTAGCATCCTTAAATTTCATGTTCCAATTCTGCCTGTCAACAGAAAAATTACTATTACCGTCTCAAGGAAATGATTGCCCATGTTCCAACTTTTCATCCTTGAAAACTAAGTGGTATGAACCACCATCATCAATACAATATTGCTTTGAAAGTTCTACAACAGCTCTGGCAGCTAGGCTTGCATGTTCTGTAAACTCACCCGCAGCTGTGCAGCAGAGGTAACATCCTTAAACTTTATGTTCCAATTCTACCTGCCAACAGAAACATTACCATCACCATCTCAAGGAAATGATTGCCCATGTTCCAACCTTTCATCCTTGAAAACTAAATGGCATGAACCACCATCATCAACATAGTATTGCCTTGAAAGTTTTACAACAGCTCTGGCAGCTGGCATGAACCACCATCATCAACACAATATTGCCTTGAAAGTTCTACAACAGCTCTGGCTGCTAGGCTTGGTTGTTCTGCAAACTCAGCCGTTGCTTGAGCAGCAGAGGTAGCATCCTTAAATTTCATGTTCCAATTCTGCCTTCCAATAGTAAATTTACCATTTCCAGGAAATGATTGCCCATGTTCCAACCTTTTATCCTTGAAACTTAAGTGGCATGAACCACCATCATCAACACAATATTGCCTTGAAAGTTCTCCAACAGCTCTGGCAGCTAGGCTTGTATGTTCTGCAAACTCAGCCGCTTCTTGAGCAGTAGAGGTAGCATCCTTAAATTTCATGTTCCAATTCTGCCTGCCAACAGAACAATTACTATTACCATCTCAAGGAAATGATTGCCCATGTTTTAACCTTTCATCCTTGAAAACTAAGTGGCATGAACCACCATCATCAACATAATATTGCCTTGAAAGTTCTAAAACAGCTCTGGCAGCTAGGCTTGCATGTTCTGCAAACTCAGCCGCTGTTGTGCAGTAGAGGTAGCATCCTTAAATTTCATGTTCCAATTCTGCCTGCCAACGAAAACATTACCATCACCATCTCAAGGAAATGATTGCCCATGTTCCAACCTTTCATCCTTGAAACCTAAGTGGCATGAACCACCATCATCAACACAATATTGCCTTGAAAGTTCTACAACAGCTCTGGCAGCTAGGCTTGGTTGTTCTGCAAACTCAGCCGCTGCTTGAGCAGTAGAGGTTGCATCCTTAAATTTCATGTTCAAATTCTGCCTTCCAATAGTAAATTTACCATTCCAAGAAATGATTGCCCATGTTCCAACCTTTTATCCTTGAAACTTAAGTGGCATGAACCACCATCATCAACACAATATTGCCTTGAAAGTTCTTCAACAGCTCTGGTAGCTAGGCTTGCATGTTCTGCAAACTCAGCCGCTTCTTGAGCAGTAGAGGTAGCATCCTTAAATTTCATGTTCCAATTCTACCTGCCAACAGAACAATTACTATTACCATCTCATGGAAATGATTGCCCATGTTTTAACCTTTCATCCTTGAAAACTAAGTGGCATGAACCACCATCATCAACATAATATTGCCTTGAGAGTTCTAAAACAGCTCTGGCAGCTAGGCTTGCATGTTCTGCAAACTCAGCCGCTTTTGTGCAGTAGAGGTAGCATCCTTAAATTTCATGTTCCAATTCTGCCTGCCAACGAAAACATTACCATCACCATCTCAAGGAAATGATTGCCCATGTTCCAACCTTTCATCCTTGAAACCTAAGTGGCATGAACCACCATCATCAACACAATATTGCCTTGAAAGTTCTACAACAGCTCTGGCAGCTAGGCTTGGTTGTTCTGCAAACTCAGCCGCTGCTTGAGCAGTAGAGGTAGCATCCTTAAATTTCATAATCCAATTCTGCCTGCCAATAGATAAATTAATTGCCCATGTTCCAACCTTTCATCCTTGAAACCTAAGTGGCATGAACCACCATCATCGACACAATATTGCCTTGAAAGTTCTACAACAGCTCTGGCAGCTAGGCTTAGTTGTTTTGCAAACTCAGCCGCTGCTTGAGCAGCAGAGGTAGAATCCTTAAATTTTTTGTTCAAATTCTGCCTGCCAATAGAAAATTTACCATCTCAAGGAAATGATTGCCCATGTTCCAACCTTTCTTCCTTGAAACCTAAGTGGCATGAACCAACATCATCAACACAATATTGCCTTGAAAGTTCTACAACAGCTCTGGCAGCTAGGCTGGCATGTTCTGCAAAATCAGCCGCTGCTTGAGCAGCAGAGGTAGCATCCTTAAAATTAATGTTCGAACTCTGCCTGCCAAAAGAAACATTACCATTACCATCTCCAAGAAATGATTGCCAATGTTCCAACCTTTCATCCTTGAAACCTAAGTGGTATGAACTACCATCATCAACACAATATTGCCTTGAAAGTTCTACAACAGCTCTGGCAGCCAGGCTTGCATGTTCTCAGCCGCTGCTTGAGCATTAGAGGTAGCATCCTTAAATTTCATGTTTCAATTCTGCCTGGCAATAGAAAAATTACCATTACCATCTCCAGGAAATGATTGCCCATGTTCCAACCTTTCATCCTTGAAACCTAAGTGGCATGAACCAACATCATCAACGCAATATTGCCTTGAAAGTTCTACAACAGCTCTGGCAGCTAGGCTGGCATGTTCTACAAAATCAGCCGCTACTTGAGCAACAGAGGTAGCATCCTTAAATTTAATGTTCCAACTCTTCCTGCCAACAGAAACATTACCATTACCATCTCTGTGAAATGATTGCCCATGTTCCAGCAGCAGAGGTAGCATCCTTAAATTTCATGTTCTAATTCTGCCTGCCAATAGAAATATTACCATTACCATCTCCAGGATATGATTGCCCACGTTCCAACCTTTTATCCTTGAAACCTAAGTGGCATGAACCACCATCATCAACACAATATTGCCTTGAAAGTTTTACAACAGCTCTGGCAGCTAGGCTTGCATGTTCTGCAAACGCAGTCGCTACTTAAGCAGCAGAGGTAGCATCCTTTAATTTCATGTTCCAATTCTACCTGCCAACAGAAAAATTACCATTACCATCTCAAGGAAATGATTGCCCATGTTCCAACCTTTCATCCTTGAAAACTAAGTGGCATGAACCACCATCATCAACACAATATTACCTTGAAAGTTCTACAACAGCTCTAGCAGCTAGGCTTGGATGTTCTGCAAACTCAGCCGCTGCTTGAGCAGCAGTGGTAGCATCCTTAAATTTCATATTCCAATTCTGCCTGCCAATAGAAAATTTACCATCTCCAGGAAATGATTGCCCATGTTCTAACGTTTTATCCTTGAAACCTAAGTGGCATGAACCATCATCATCAACACAATATTTCTTTGAAAGTTCTACAATAGCTCTGGCAGCTTGGCTTGCATGTTCTACAAACTCAGTCGCTGCTTGAGCAGCAGAGGTAGCATCCTTAAATTTCATATTCCAATTCTTCTTGCCAATAGAAATATTACCATTACAACATCTCTGGCAGCTAGGCTTGCATGTTCTGGAAACTCAGCCACTCCTTGAGCAGCAAAGGTAGCATCCTTAAATTTCATGTTCCAATTCTACTTGCCAACAGAAAAATTAACATTACCATCTCCAGGAAATGCTTGCCCATGTTCCAACCTTTCATCCTTGAAACCTAAGTGGCATGAACCACCATCATCAACACAATATTGCCATGAAAGTTCTACAACAACTCTGGCAGCTAGGCTTGGATGTTCTGCAAACTCAGCCGCTGCTTGAGCAACAGAGGTAGCATCCTTAAATTTCATGTTCCAATTCTGCCTGCCAATAGAAAATTTACCATCTCCAGGATGTGATTGCCCATGTTCCAACCTTTTATCCTTGAAACCTAAGTGGCATGAACCATCATCATCAACACAATATTTCCTATAAAATTCTACAACAGCTCTGGCAGCTAGGCTTGCATGTTCTGCAAACTCAGCCGATGCTTGAGCAGTAGAGGTAGCATCCTTAAATTTCACGTTCCAATTCTGCCTGCCAATAAAAATATTACCATTACCATCTCCAGGATATGATTGCCCATGTTCCAACCTTTTATCCTTGAAACCTAAGTGGCATGAACCACCACCATTAACATAATATTGCCTTAAAAGTTCTACAACAGCTCTTGTATCTAGGCCTGCATGTTCTGCAAACTCAGTCGCTACTTGAGCAGCAGAGGTAGCATCCTTAAATTTCATGGTCCAATTCTGCTTGCCAATAGAAACATTACCATTACCATCTCCAGGAAATGATTGCCCATGTTCCAACCTTTCATCCTTGAAACCTCAGAGACATGAACCACCATCATCAACACAATATTGCCTTGAAAGTTCTACAACAGCTCTGGCAGCTAGGCTTGCATGTTCTTCAAACTCAGTCGCTACTTGAGCAGCAGAGGTAGCATCCTTAAATTTCATGTTCCAATTCTGCCTGCCAACAGAAAAATTACCATTACCATGTCAAGGAAATGATTGCTCATGTTCCAACATTTCATCCTTGAAAACTAAGTGGCATGAACCACCATCATCAACACAATATTGCCTTGAAAGTTCTACAACAGCTCTGGCAGCTAGGCTTGCATGTTCGGCAAACTCAGTCTCTACTTGAGCAGCAGAGGTAGCATCCTTAAATTTTATGTTCCTATTCTGCCTGCCAATAGAAAAATTACCATTACCATCTCCAGAAAATAATTGCCCATGTTCCAACCTTTTATCCTTGGGACCTAAGAGGCATAAACCATCATCATCAACACAATATTGCCTTGAAAGTTCTACAAAAGCTCTGGCAGCTAGGCTTGCATGTTATGAAAACTCAGCCGCTGCTTGAGCAGCAGAGGTACCATCCTTAAATTTCATGTTCCAATTCTGCCTGCCAATAGAAAATTTACCATCTCTAGGAAATGATTGCCCATGTTCCAACCTTTTATCCATGAAACCTAAGTTGCGTGAACCATCATCATCAACACAATATTTTTTTGAAAGTTCTACAACAGCTCTGGCAGCTAGGCTTGCATGTTCGGTAAACTCAGCCGCTGCTTGAGCAGCAGAGGTAGCATCCTTAAATTTCATGTTCCAATTCTGCCTGCCAATAGAAAATTTACCATCTCCAGGAAATGATTGCCCATGTTCCAACCTTTTATCCTTGAAACCTAAGTTGCGTGAACCATCATCATCAACACTATATTTTCTTGAAAGTTCTACAATAGCTCTGGCAGTTAGGTTTTCATGTTCTGTAAACTCAGCCACTGCTTGAGCAGCAGAGGTAGCATCCTTAAATTTCATTGAAACCTAAGTGTTATGAACCATCATCATCAACACAATATTGCCTTGAAAGTTCTACAACAGCTCTGGCAGCTAGGCTTGCATGTTTAGGCAAATTTAGTCGCTACTTGAGCAGCAGAGGTAGCATCCTTAAATTTCACAGTCCAAATCTGCCTGCCAACAGAAAAATTACCATTACCATCTCCAAAAAATAATTGCCCATGTTCCAACCTTTTATCCTTGAAACCTCAGTGGCATGAACCATCATCATCAACACAATATTGCCTTGAAAGTTCTACAACAGCTCTCGCAGCTAGGCTTGCATGTTCTGCAAACTCAGCCGCTGCTTGATTAGCAGAGGTAGCATCCTTAAATTTCATGTTCTAATTCTTCCTACCAATAGAAAATTTACCATCTCCAGGAAATGATTGCCCATGTTCCAACCTTTTATCCTTGAAACCTAAGTGGCATGAACCATCATTATCAACACAATATTTCCTTGAAAGTTCTACAACAGCTCTGGCCGCTAGGCTTGAATATTCTGCAAACTTAGCCACTACTTGAGCAGCAGAGGTAGCATCCTTAAATTTCATGTTCCAATTCTGCCTGCCAATAGAAATATTACCATTACCATCTCCAGGATATGATTGCCCACGTTCCAGGGAATGATTGCCCATGTTCCAACCTTTCATCCTAGAAACCTATGTGGCATGAACCATCATCATCAACACAATATTGCCTTAAAAGTTCTACAACAGCTCTGGCTGCTAGGTTTGCATGTTCTGCAAACTCAGCCGCTGCTTGATTAGCAGAGGTAGCATCCTTAAATTTCATGTTCCAATTCTGCCTGCCAATAGAAAATTTACCATCTCCAGGAAATGATTGCCCATGTTCCAACCTTTTATCCATGAAACCTAAGTGGAATGAACCATCATCATCAACACAATATTGCCTTGAAAGTTCTACAACAGCTCTGGCAGCTAGGCTTGCATGTTCTGCAAACTTAGCCGCTGCTTGAGCAGCAGAGGTAGCATCCTTAAATTTCATGTTCCAATTCTACCTGCCAATAGAAATATTACCATTACCATCTCCAGGATATGTTTGCCCACGTTCCAACCTTTTATCCTTGAAACCTAAGTGGCATGAACCACCATCATCAATACAATATTGCCTTGAAAGTTCTACAACAGCTCTTGTAGCTAGGCCTGCATGTTCTGCAAACTCAGTCGCTACTTGAACAGCAGAGGTAGCATCCTTAAATTTCATGGTCCAATTCTGCCTGCCAATAGAAACATTAACATTACCATCTCCAGGAAATGATTGCCCATGTTCTAACCTTTCATCCTTGAAACCTAAGTGGCATGAACCATCATCATCAACACAATATTGCCTTAAAAGTTCTACAACAGCTCTGGCAGCTAGGTTTGCATGTTCTGCAAACTCAGCTGCTGCATGATTAGCGGAGGTAACATCCTTAAATTTCAAGTTCCAATTCTGCCTTCCAATAGAAAATTTACCATCTCCAGGAAATGATTGCCCATGTTCCAACCTTTTATCCTTGAAAACTACGTGGCATGAACCACCATCATCAACACAATATTGCCTTAAAAGTTCTACAACATCTCTGGCAGCTAGGCATACATGTTCTGCAAACTCAGCCACTGCATGAGCAGCAGAGGTAGCATCCTTAAATTTCATGTTCCAATTCTGCCTGCCAATAGAAAATTTACCATCTCGAGGAAATGATTGCCCATGTTCCAACCCTTTATCCTTGAAACCTAAGTGGCATGAACCATCATCATCAACACAATATTTCCTTGAAAGTTCTAAAACAGCTCTGACAGCTAGGCTTGCATGTTCTGCAAACTCAGTCGCTGCTTGAGCAGC
Source organism: Nicotiana tomentosiformis (assembly GCF_000390325.3). NCBI lineage: Eukaryota > Viridiplantae > Streptophyta > Magnoliopsida > Solanales > Solanaceae > Nicotiana > Nicotiana tomentosiformis. The sequence continues at coordinate 288,276 of NW_027174586.1, forward strand.
AGAGGTAGCAAACTTAAATTTCATGTTCCAATTCTGCCTGCCAGTAGAAAATTTACCATCTCCAGGAAATGATTACCCATGTTCCAACCTTTTATCCTTGAAACCTAAGTGGCATGAACCATCATCATCAACACAATATTTCCTTGGAAGTTCTACAACAGCTCTGACAGCTAGGCTTGCATGTTCTGCAAACTTAATCACTGCTTGAGCAGCAGAGGTAGCATCCTTAAATTTCATGTTCCAATTCTGCCTGCCAGTAGAAATATTACCATTACCATCTCAAGGAAATGATTGCCCATGTTCCAACATTTCATCCTTGAAACCTAAGTGGCATGAACCATCATCATCAACACAATATTGCCTTGAATGTTCTACAACAGCTCTGGCAGCTAGGCTTGCATGTTCTGCAAATTTAGTCGCTACTTGAGCAGCAGAGGTAGCATCCTTAAATTTCATAGTCCAAATCTATCTGCCAATAGAAAAATTACCATTACCATCTCAAGAAAATGATTGCCCATGTTCCAACCTTTTATCCTAGAAACCTCAGTGGCATGAACCATCATCATCAACACAATATTGCCTTGAAAATTATACAACAGCTCTCGCAGCTAGGCTTGCATGTACTGCAAACTCAGCTGCTGCTTGAATAGCAGAGGTAGCATCCTTAAATTTCATATTCCCATTCTGCCTGCCAATAGAAAATTTACCATCTCCAGGAAATGATTGCCCATGTTCCAACCTTTTATCCTTGAAACCTAAGTGGAATGAACCATCATCATCAACACAATATTGCCTTGAAAGTTCTACAACAGCTCTGGCAGCTAGGCTTGCATGTTCTGCATATTCAGTCGCTACTTGAGCAGCAGAGGTAGCATCCTTAAATTTCATGTTCCAATTCTGCCTGCCAATAGAAAAATTACCATTACCATCTCCAGAAAATGATTGCCCATGTTCCAACCTTTTATCCTTGAAAACTAAGTGGCATGAACCATCATCTTCAACACAATTTTGCCTTGAAAGTTCTACAACAGCTCTGGCAGCTAGGCTTGCTTGTTCTGCAAACTCAGCCGCTGCATGAGCAGCAGAGGTAGCATCCTTAAATTTCATGTTCCAATTCTGCCTGCCAATAGAAAATTTACCATCTCCAGGAAATGATTACCCATGTTCCAACCTTTTATCCTTGAAAACTAAGTGGCACGAACCATCATCATCAACACAATATTGCCTTGAAAGTTCTACAACAGCTCTGGCAGCTAGACTTTTATGTTCTGCAAACTCAGCCGCTGCATGAGCAGCAGAGGTAGCATCCTTAAATTTCATGTTCCAATTCTACCTGCCAATAGAAAATTTAACATCTCCAAGAAATGATTGCCCATGTTCCAACCTTTTATCCTTGAAACCTAAGTGCCATGAACCATCATCATCAACACAATATTTCCTTGAAAGTTCTACAACAACTCTGGTAGCAAGGCTTGGATATCTTGCAAACTCAGCCGCTGCTTGAGCAGCAGAGGTAGCAACCTTAAATTTCATGTTCCAATTCTGCCTGCCAATAGAAAATTTACCATCTCCAGGAAATGATTGCCCATGTTCCAACCTTTTATCCTTGAAACCTAAGTGGCATGAACCATCATCATCAACACAATATTTCTTTGAAAGTTCTACAACAGCTCTGACAGCTAGGCTTGCATGTTCTGCAAACTCAGTCGCTGCTTAAGCAGCAGAGGTAGCAATCTTAAATTTCATTTTCCAATTCTGCCTGCCAATAGAAAATTTACCATCTCCAAGAAATGATTGCCCATGTTCCAACCTTTTATCCTTGAAACCTAAGTGGCATGAACCATCATCATCAACACAATATTTCCTTGAAAGTTCTACAACACCTCTGACAGCTAGGCTTGCATGTTCTGCAAACTCAGCCGCTGCTTGAGCAGCAGAGGTAGCATCCTTAAATTTCATGTTCCAATTCTGCCTGCCAATAGAAATATTACCATTACCATCTCTAGGAAATGATTGCCCCTATTCTAACCTTTCATCCTTGAAACCTAAGTGGCATGAACCTCCATCATCAACGCAATATTGCCTTGAAAGTTCTACAACAACTCTGGCAGCTAGGCTTGGATGTCTTGCAAACTCAGCCGCTGCTTGAGTAGCAGAGGTAGCAACCTTAATTTTCATCTTCCAATTCTGCCTGCTAATAGAAAATTTACCATCTCCAGGAAATGATTGCCCATGTTCCAACCTTTTATCCTTGAAACCTAAGTGGCATGAACCATTATGATCAACACAATATTTCCTTGAAAGTTCTACAACAGCTCTGACAGCTAGGCTTGCATGTTCTGCAAACTCAGCCGCTGCTTGAGCAGCAGAGGTAGCATCCTTAAATTTCATGTTCAAATTCTACCTACCAACAAAACAATTACCATTACCATCTCCAGGAAATGATTGCCCATGTTCCGACCTTTCATTCTTGAAACCTAAGTGGCATGAACCACCATCATCTACACAATATTGCCTTGAATGTTCTACAACAGCTCTTGTATCTAGGCCTGCATGTTCTACAAATTCAGTCGCTACTTGAGCAGCAGAGGTAGCATCCTTAAATTTCATGGTCCAATTCTGCCTGCCAATAGAAAAATTACCATTATCATCTCCAGAAAATGATTGCCCATGTTCCAACCTTTTATCCTTGAAACCTAAGTGGCATGAACCACTATCATCAACACAATATTGTATTGAAAGTTCTACAACAGCTCTTGTAGCTAGGCTTGTATCTTTTGCAAACTCAGTTGCTACTTGAGCAGCAGATGTTGCATCCTTAAATTTCATGGTCCAATTCTGCCTGCCAATAGTAACATTACCATTACCATCTCCAGGAAATGATTGCCCATGTTCCAACCTTTCATCCTTGAAACCTAAGTGGCATGAACCATCATCATCAACACAATATTGCCTTGAAAGTTCTACAACAGCTCTGGCAGCTAGGCTTGCATGTTCTGCAAACTCATCCGCTGCATGAGCAGCAGAGGTAGCATGCTTAAATTTCATGTTCCAATTCTACCTTCCAATAGAAAATTTACAATCTCCAGGAAATGATTGCCCATGTTCCAACCTTTTATCCTTGAAACCTAAGTGGCATGAACCATCATCATCAACATAATATTTTCATGAAAGTTGTTCCACAGTTCTGATAGCTAGGCTTGCATGTTCTGCAAACTCAGCCGCTGCTTGAGCAGCAGAGGTAGCATCCTTAACTTTTATGTTCCAATTCTGCCTGCCAATAGGAATATTACCATTACCATCTCTAGGAATTGATTTCCCATGTTCCAACCTTTTATCCTTGAAACCTAAGTGACATGAACCACAATCATCAACACAATACTTCCTTGAAAGTTCTACAACAACTCTGGCAGCTAGGCTTGGATGTCTTGCAAACTCAGCCGTTGCTTGAGCAGCAGAGGTAGCAACCTTAAATTTCATGTTCCAATTCTGCCTGCCAATAGAAAATTTACCATCTCCAGGAAATGATTGCCCATGTTCCAACCTTTTATCCTTGAAACCTAAGTGGCATGAACCATCATCATCAACACAATATTTCCTTGAAAGTTCAACAACAACTCTGGTAGCTAGGCTTGGATGTCTTGCAAACTCAGCCGCTGCTTGAGCAGCAGAGGTAGCAACCTTAAATGTCATGTTCCAATTCTGCCTGCCAATAGAAAATTTACCATCTCTAGGAAATGATTTCCCATGTTCCAACCTTTTATCCTTGAAACCTAAGTGGCATGAACCATCATCATCAATAAAATATTTCCTTTAAAGTTCTAAAACAGCTCTGACAGCTAGGCTTGCATGTTCTGCAAACTCAGTCGCTGCTTGAGCAGCAGAGGTAGCAACCTTAAATTTCATGTTCCAATTCTGCCTGCCAATAGAAAATTTACCATCTCCAGGAAATGATTGCCCATGTTCCAACCTTTTATCCTTGAAACCTAAGTGGCATGAACCATCATCATCAACACAATATTTCCTTGAAAGTTCTACAACACCTCTGACAGCTAGGCTTGCATGTTCTGCAAACTCAGCCGCTGCTTGAGCAGCAGAGGTAGCATCCTTAAATTTCATGTTCCAATTCTGCCTGCCAATAGAAATATTACCAGTACCATCTCAAGGAAATGATTGCCCCTATTCTAACCTTTCATCCTTGAAACCTAAGTGGCATGAACCTCCATCATCAACGCAATGTTGCCTTAAAAGTTCTACAACAACTCTGGCAGCTAGGCTTGGATGTCTTGCAAACTCAGCCGCTGCTTGAGTAGCAGAGGTAGCAACCTTAATTTTCATCTTCCAATTCTGCCTGCTAATAGAAAATTTACCATCTCCAGGAAATAATTGCCCATGTTCCAACCTTTTATCCTTGAAACCTAAGTGGCATGAACCATCATCATCAACACAATATTTCCTTGAAAGTTCTACAACAGCTCTGACAGCTAGGCTTGCATGTTCTGCTAACTCAGCCGCTGCTTGAGCAGCAGAGGTAGCATCCTTAAATTTCATGTTCAAATTCTACCTACCAACAATAAAATTACCATTACCATCTCCAGGAAATGATTGCCCATGTTCTGACCTTTCATTCTTGAAACCTAAGTGGCATGAACCACCATCATCTACACAATATTACCTTGAATGTTCTGCAACAGCTCTTGTATCTAGGCCTGCATGTTCTACAAATTCAGTCGCTACTTGAGCAGCAGAGGTAGCATCCTTAAATTTCATGGTCCAATTCTGCCTGCCAATAGAAAAATTACCATTACCATCTCCAGAAAATGATTACCCATGTTCCAACCTTTTATCTTTGAAACCTCAGTGGCATGAACCATCATCATCAACACAATATTGCCTTGAAAGTTCTACAATAGCTCTCGCAGCTAGGCTTGCATGTTCTGCAAACTCAGCCTCTGCTTGATTAGCAGAGGTAGCATCCTTAAATTTCATGTTCCAATTCTGCCTGCCAAAAGAAAATTTACCATCTCCAGGAAATGATTGCCATGTTCCAACCTTTTATCCTTGAAACCTAAGTGGCATGAACCATCATCATCAACACAATATTGCCTTGAAAGTTCTACAACAGCTCTGGCAGCTAGGCTTGCATGTTCTGCAAATTTAGTCGCTACTTGAGCAGCAGAGGTAGCATCCTTAAATTTCATAGTCCAAATCTATCTGCCAATAGAAAAATTACCATTACCATCTCAAGAAAATGATTGCCCATGTTCCAACCTTTTATCCTAGAAACCTCAGTGGCATGAACCATCATCATCAACACAATATTGCCTTGAAAATTATACAACAGCTCTCGCAGCTAGGCTTGCATGTTCTGCAAACTCAGCCGCTGCTTGAATAGCAGAGGTAGCATCCTTAAATTTCATATTCCAATTCTGCCTGCCAATAGAAAATTTACCATCTCCAGGAAATGATTGCCCATGTTCCAACCTTTTATCCTTGAAACCTAAGTGGCATGAACCATCATCATCAACACAATATTGCCTTGAAAGTTCTACAACAGCTCTGGCAGCTAGGCTTGCATGTTCTGCATATTCAGTCGCTACTTGAGCAGCAGAGGTAGCATCCTTAAATTTCATGTTCCAATTCTGCCTGCCAATAGAAAAATTACCATTACCATCTCCAGAAAATGATTGCCCATGTTCCAACCTTTTATCCTTGAAAACTAAGTGGCATGAACCATCATCTTCAACACAATTTTGCCTTGAAAGTTCTACAACAGCTCTGGCAGCTAGGCTTGCTTGTTCTGCAAACTCAGCCGCTGCATGAGCAGCAGAGGTAGCATCCTTAAATTTCATGTTCCAATTCTGCCTGCCAATAGAAAAATTAACATTACCATCTCCAGGAAATGATTACCCATGTTCCAACCTTTTATCCTTGAAAACTAAGTGGCATGAACCATCATCATCAACACAATATTGCCTTGAAAGTTCTACAACAGCTCTGGCAGCTAGACTTGTATGTTCTGCAAACTCAGCCGCTGCATGAGCAGCAGAGGTAGCATCCTTAAATTTCATGTTCCAATTCTACCTGCCAATAGAAAATTTACCATCTCCAGGAAATGATTGCCCATGTTCCAACCTTTTATCCTTGAAACCTAAGTGCCATGAACCATCATCATCAACACAATATTTCCTTGAAAGTTCTACAACAACTCTGGTAGCAAGGCTTGGATATCTTGCAAACTCAGCCGCTGCTTGAGCAGCAGAGGTAGCAACCTTAAATTTCATGTTCCAATTCTGCCTGCCAATAGAAAATTTACCATCTCCAGGAAATGATTGCCCATGTTCCAACCTTTTATCCTTGAAACCTAAGTGGCATGAACCATCATCATCAACACAATATTTCCTTGAAAGTTCTACAACAGCTCTGACAGCTAGGCTTGCATGTTCTGCAAACTCAGTCGCTGCTTAAGCAGCAGAGGTAGCAATCTTAAATTTCATTTTCCAATTCTGCCTGCCAATACAAAATTTACCATCTCCAAGAAATGATTGCCCATGTTCCAACCTTTTATCCTTGAAACCTAAGTGGCATGAACCATCATCATCAACACAATATTTCCTTGAAAGTTCTACAACACCTCTGACAGCTAGGCTTGCATGTTCTGCAAACTCAGCCGCTGCTTGAGCAGCAGAGGTAGCATCCTTAAATTTCATGTTCCAATTCTGCCTGCCAATAGAAATATTACCATTACCATCTCTAGGAAATGATTGCCCCTATTCTAACCTTTCATCCTTGAAACCTAAGTGGCATGAACCTCCATCATCAACGCAATATTGCCTTGAAAGTTCTACAACAGCTCTTGTAGCTAGGCCTGCATGTTCTGCAAACTCAGTCGCAACTTTAGCAACAGAGGTAGCATCCTTAAATTTCATGGTCCAATTCTTCCTGCCAATAGAAACATTACCATTACCATCTCCAGGAAATGAATACCAATGTTCCAACCTATCCTTGAAACCTAAGTGGCATGAACCACCATCATCAACACAAACAGGATGCATAGTCTGGGCTTACATAATTTTTCTGTTGGCAGGCAGAATTGGAACATGAAAATTAAGGATGCTACCTCTGCTGCTCAAGTAGCGACTGAGTTTGCAGAACATGAAAGCCTAGCTACAAAAGCTATTGTAGAACTTTCAAGGCAATATTGTGTTGATGATGGTGGTTCATTCCACTTAGGTTTCAAGGATGAAAGTTTGGAACATGGGCAAGCATTTCCTGGAGATGGTAATGTTAATTTTTCTATTGGCAAGCTGAATTGGAACATTAAATTTAAGGATGCTACCTCTGCTGCTCAAGCAAGGGCTGAGTTTGCAGAACATGCAAGCCTAGCTGCCAGAGCTGTTGTAGAACTTTCAAGGCGATATTGTGTTGATGATGGTGGTTCATGCCACTTAGGTTTCAAGGATGAAAGGTTGGAACATGGGCAATCATTTCCTTGAGATGGTAATAGTAATTTTTCTATTGGCAGGCAGTATTGGAAAATGAAATTTAAGGATGCTACCTCTATTGCTCAAGCAGCGACTGAGTTTGGAGAACATGCAAGCCTAGCTACCAGAGCTGTTGGAGAACTTTCAAGGCAATATTGTGTTGATGATGGTGGTTTATGCCACTTAGGTTTCAAGGATGAAAGGCTAGAACATGGGCAAGCATTTCCTGGAGATGGTAATGTTAATTTTTCTGTTGGCAAGCAAAATTGGAACATGAAATTTAAGGATGCTACCTCTGTTGCTCAAGCAAGGGCTGAGTTTGCATAACATGTAAGCCTAGCTGCCAGAGCTGTTGTAGAACTTTCAAGGCAATATTGTGTTGATAATGATGGTTCATGCCACTTAGTTTTCAAGGATGAAAGGTTTGAATTGGGCAATCATTTTCTTGAGATGGTAATGGTAATTTTTCTGTTAGCAGGCAGAATTGGAACATGAAATTTAAGGATGCTGCCTCTGCTGCTCAAGCAGCAGCTGAGTTTGGAGAACATGCAAGCCTAGCTGCCAGAGCTGTTGAAGAACTTTCAAGGCAATATTGTGTTGATGATGGTGGTTCATGCCACTTAGGTTTCAAGGATGAAAGGTTGGAACATGGGAAAGCATTTCCTGGAGATGGTAATGTTAATTTTTCTATTGGCAAGCAGAATTGGAACATGAAATTTAATGATGCTACCTCTGCTGCTCAAGCAGCGGCTGAGTTTGCAGAACATGCAAGCCTAGCTGCCAGAGCTGTTGTAAAACTTTCTGGGAAATATTATGTTGTTGATGATGGTTCATGCCACTTAGGTTTCTAGGATAAAATGTTGGAACATGGGCAATCATTTCCTGGAGATGGTAAATTTTCTATTGGCAGACAGAATTGGAACATGAAATTTAAGGATGCTACTTCTGCTGCTCAAGCAGCGGCTGAGTTTGCAGAACATGCAAGCCTAGCTGCTTAAGCTTTTGTAGAACTTTCAAGGCAATATTGTGTTGATGATGATGTTCATGCCACTTACGTTTCAAGGATAAAAGGTTGGAACATGGGCAATCATTATCTGGAGATGGTAATGGTAATTTTTCTATTGGCAGGTAGAATTGGAACATGAAATTTAAGGATGCTACCTCTGCTACTCAAATAGCGACTGAGTTTGCAGAACATGCAAGCCTAGCTGCCAGAGCTGTTGTAGAACTTTCAAGGCAATATTGTGTTGATGGTAGTGGTTCATGCCACTTAGTTCTCAAGAATGAAAGGTTGGAACATGGGCAATCATTTCCTTGAGATGGTAATGGTAATTTTTCTATTGGCAGGCAGAATTGGAACATGAAATTTAAGGATGCTACCTCTGCTGCTCAAATAGCGACTGAGTTTGCAGAACATGCAAGCCTAGCTGCCAGAGCTGTTGTAGAACTTTCAAGGCAATATTGTGTTGATGGTAGTGGTTCAGGCCACTTAGTTTTCAAGAATGAAAGGTTGGAACATGGGCAATCATTTCCTTGAGATGGTAATGGTAATTTTTCTGTTGGCAGGCAGTATTGGAACATAAAATTTAAGGATGCTACCTTTACTGCTCAAGCAGCGGCTATGTTTGCAAAACATGCAAGCCTAGCTGCCAGAGCTGTTGTAGAACTTTCAAGGCAATATTGTGTTGATGATGGTGGTTCATGCCCCTTAGGTTTCAAGGATGAAAGGTTGGAACATGGGCAATCATTTCTTGGAGATGGTAATGGTAATTTTTCTATTGGCGGGCAGAATTGGAACATGAAATTTAAGGATGCTAACTCTGCTGCTCAAGCAGCGGCTGAGTTTGCAGAACATGCAAGCCTAGCTGCCAGAGCTGTTGGAGAACTTTCAAGGCAATATTGTGTTGATGATGGTGGTTCATGCCACTTAGGTTTCAAGGATGAAAGGTTGGAACATGGGAAAGCATTTCCTGGAGATGGTAATGTTAATTTTTCTGTTGGCAAGCAGAATTCGAACATGAAATTTAAGGATGCTACCTCTGCTGCTCAAGCAGCGGCTGAGTTTGCAGAACATGCAAGCCTAACTTCCAGAGTTGTTGTAGAACTTTCAAAGAAATATTGTGTTGATGATGGTGGTTCATGCCACTTAGGTTTCAAGGATGAAACGTTGGAACATGGGCAATCATATCCTGAAGATGGTAATGGTAATATTTCTATTGGCAGGCAGAATTGGAACATGAAATTTAAGGATGCTACTTCTGCTGCTCAAGCAGCGGCTATGTTTGGAGAACATGCAAGCCTAGCTGCCAGAGCTGTTGGAGAACTTTCAAGGCAATATTGTGTTGATGATGGTGGTTCATACCACTTGGGTTTCAAGGATTAAAGGTTGGAATATGGTCAATCATTTCCTGGAGATGGTAATGGTAATTTTTCTATTGGCAGGCAGAATTGGAACATGAAATTTAAGGATGCTACCTCTGCTGCTCAAGCAGCGGCTGAGTTTGCAGAACATGCAAGCCTAGCTGCTAGAGCTGTTGTCAAACTTTCAAGGCAATATTGTGTTGATGATGATGGTTCATGCCACTTAGTTTTCAAGGATGAAAGGTTGGAACATGGGCAATCATTTCCTTGAGGTGGTAATGGTAATATTTCTGTTGGAAGGCAGAATTGGAACATGAAAATTAAGGATGCTACCTCTACTGCTCAAATAGCGACTGAGTTTGCAGAACATGCAAGCCTAGCTACCAGAGCTGTTGTAGAACTTTCAAGGCAATATTGTGTTGATGGTAGTGGTACATGCCACTTAGTTATCAAAAATGAAAGGTTGGAACATGGGCAATCATTTCCTTGAGATGGTAATGGTAATTTTTCTGTTGGCAGGCAGTATTGGAACATAAAATTTAAGGATGCTACCTCTACTGCTCAAGCAGCGGCCAAGTTTGGAGAACATGCAAGCCTAGCTGCCAGAGCTGTTGTAGAACTTTCAAGGCAATATTGTGTTGATGATGGTGGTTCATGCCACTTAGGCTTCAAGGATGAAAGGTTGGAACATGGGCAATCATTTCCTGGAGATGGTAATGGTAATTTTTCTATTGGTAGGCAGAATTGGAACATGAAATTTAAGGATGCTACCTTTGCTGCTCAAGCAGTAGCTGAGTTTGCAGAACATGCAAGCCTAGCTGCCAGAGCTGTTGTAGAACTTTCAAGGCAATATTGTGTTGATGATGGTGGTTCATTCCACTTAGGTTTCAAGGATGACAGGTTGGAACATGGGCAAGCATTTCCTAAAGATGGTAATGTTAATTTTTCTGTTGGCAAGCAGAATTGGAACATGAAATATAAGGATGCTACCTCTGCTGCTCAAGCAAGGGCTGAGTTTGCAGAACATGCAAGCCTAGCTGCCAGAGCTGTTGTAGAACTTTCAAGGCAATATTGTGTTGATAATGGTGGTTCATGCCACTTAGGTTTCAAGGATGAAAGGTTGGAACATGGGCAATCATTTCCTTGAGATGGTAATGGTAAGTTTTCTATTGGCAGGCAGTATTGGAAAATGAAATTTAAGGATGCTACCTCTGTTGCTCAAGCAGCGACTGAGTTTGGAGAACATGCAAGCCTAGCTGCCAGAGCTGTTGGAGAACTTTCAAGGCAATATTGTGTTGATGATGGTGGTTTATGCCTCTTAGGTTTCAAGGATGAAAGGTTGGAACATGGGCAAGCATTTCCTGGAGATGGTAATGTTAATTTTTCTGTTGGCAAGCAGAATTGGAACATGAAATTTAAGGATGCTACCTCTGCTGCTCAAGCAGCGGCTGAGTTTGGAGAACATGCAAGCCTAGCTGCCAGAGCTGTTGGAGAACTTTCAAGGCAATATTGTGTTGATGATGGTGGTTCATGCCACTTAGGTTTCAAGGATGAAAGGTTGGAACATGGGAAAGCATTTCCTGGAGATGGTAATGTTAATTTTTCTGTTGGCAAGCAGAATTCGAACATGAAATTTAAGGATGCTACCTCTGCTGCTCAAGCAGCGGCTGAGTTTGCAGAACATGCAAGCCTAACTTCCAGAGTTGTTGTAGAACTTTCAAAGAAATATTGTGTTGATGATGGTGGTTCATGCCACTTAGGTTTCAAGGATGAAACGTTGGAACATGGGCAATCATATCCTGAAGATGGTAATGGTAATATTTCTATTGGCAGGCAGAATTGGAACATGAAATTTAAGGATGCTACTTCTGCTGCTCAAG